>NW_004567107.1:66911909-66981296 GCF_000260355.1 Condylura cristata | reverse complement strand
GGTAGTGCGCGCCGCTCGCTGCCCCTCCCAGCTCCGCGCTCCGGGCTCGCTGGCGCGCTCTACCGCGCGCACCCCCGCACACACACCCACTCACCCCACGGCCGCTTCGGCAGGGGAGGGAGCGCCACCGCTTGCCTCGTGGATGCCCCACCTGGGCCACGCCGCCACTGTCCCTTATGCTGGTTTCCAGAGAAATGTGACTCTGCCCTGCACAAGTGTACTAAGCGCCCAGCAAGTGCCAGGTTCCGTGCTTGCCACTGGGAAATCTGAGGCTAAAAGAGGTTTTTAAAAATCCCTACCCTCGTGAAACTTTTATACTGGTAGACAAGATAGACGACGCATACATGAGCAAATAAATAAGATCGTGTTAGAAAAGATCAAGTCTAAGGAGACACAAAAGCAAAATAGAGAGTGGAAGGGGAGGAGTGATGACATTAGAGGAGGTTCGTCTCCTGAATAATGTTTTAAGTTAAGATATCTATGGTTAAGTTATGCAACCAGAAGGGAAAAGGTTAAGGTCCCAGAAGTCCAATGAAGCACCAGAAACGAAGGTTGGTTTGCTTGCTTTATTTACAATGTGGTGTTGGTTACTTAGGAGTTGATGTGTATCTAGTTTCTAATGAAGTGTGAAAATATACATCGGATTCTAAGATAATATGGAAAATGGAGCGAATGTCTTTTAATTGCATGCTCAAATGATAGTATTTTGGCAATATTGGGTTAAGTAAAATATATTATTAAAATTAATGCACCTGTTACATTATAAAATGATGCTAATAGAAAACATAACACTATTTTATTTGCAAATATTTCTGGATACCTGCTGATCTATGGCCATCTGTTCTTCATACTTCTTAACCCATACTTTCACCGAGCCAAATTCAGGAAGGGGGTGGGAGGAGCACGATAGAAAGAAAGGCTCTGCATAGGGACTGCTTGAGATGCCTAGAGAAAGGGTCCTCCAGGAAAAATTATCTCATAATCTAGAATTACAGAGACTTTATGAACCTTTGTTCAAAATCAAGGGTCTTCCAAAATAAGTTAGTTTAAGCTCACTTTGGTTCACCATAGTGATCTCTTGAAGGAAAAGAAAAGATGATCCTCTGACCTCTGTCATAGCCTCCTCCTAAAAAACATATCATTGAATGACCTGCAGGAAAAGCACACTTTCATGATCATGAAATCAAAATTCAAATTGGGAGGTGGTATCAAATGGTAGATTTGAGAATTAACAAATCTATTTTTCAGAGTGAAAAATACAGTGGGAATATTACAAAAGTGATTCATCAGGGAATGCAAATGAAGACATCTGTTGGAGGAAATTGACAACAAAAATGTTTGGAAGAAACTTAGAAAATGCTTTTCGATGAATGTTTTGTGAGTAATAATTTTCCTGCAAAATAAATGTATGTTTTACAAGGTAACAAGGAGGACAGATCCTCATTGGAGGTTAGCATGTCTTACTTATCCTCACTTTCATGCTATCTGAGGGATAGTAAAAGTTGCACAATAATATCTGGTATTGATGGGGCCATGTAACAATTGAATGACTTTGGCTGTATCACTCACCCAAGAATTCTATGTCTATGCTATGTAAAATGTGTTAGTGACAAGACAAATGTCAATAAATTCATCAAGATTGAAATCATATCAAGTATCTTCTCTCATTACAATGTTTTTTTTTTTTTAAAGATTTATTTATTTGTACATACAGAACTGGGGTACAGGCCAGAGGCTCAGGGGCGGTGAGAGGCTTCACCAGAGACAGAGCGGGGAGCAGAACAGGCAGATCGAGGAAGTACACTGCTGAAGGAAGCAGCGGGTGGGTCAGGAGAGGTCTGCCTCGCCATATGGTCTCCTCCGGGGCAGGCGGGATTTGAACTCATGCGGAAGTGGCTTTAGCTTCTCAGTGCAGTGCTTTAACCCGCTGCGCCACCAGGGAGGGCCCTCATTACAATGGTTTTAAACAAGAAATTAATCAAAAAATAAAAGCAAAAAGAAATAAAAACTCTAGTAATGAGGATTGAACAACAAACTATTGAATGATATGAGTTAATGAAGAAATTTTAAAAATACCCAGAGATAAATAAAAATGAAGAGATGACATACAAGGACCTATGGGAGACAGTAAAAGCAGTACTAAGCATGATAAAAAAGAGATCAATTAAGTAATCTAACATAACACCTTATGAGGAACAATGAAACCAAAAACCAAGTAAAAGGAAGGAAATTAAAAAAAAATAGAGTGCAATAAATAAAATAGGAATCAAAAAGACAGTTCAAAACATCAATGAAACCCAAAGTTGGGTCTTCAAAAAAAATAAACAAACCCCTATGCAGATGCAGACTAATTAAGGAAAAACATGGAGAAAACTGTAATTAATAAGTAAAATCAGAAACAAAAGAGAAGTTACCCAACAGACACTTAAGATATTCAAGGATCATAAAAGAATGTCTTGTTAATGCCAACAAACTGTAAAGTCTGGAAGAAACTGATGTTCTTAGATGCATGCAAACTTTCAATACTGAATCAGGAAGAAACAGAAAATCTGAACAGGCTAATTACAAGCAAGAGAATTGAAACAGTAGTCAAAAGTATCCCTCCCAAAAAACCCTATGACTAGAGGGCTTTATTAGTGAGTCCTACCAAACCTTCAACAATACTATCCTTCTCAAACTCTTCCAAAATAATTAAGGGAGACAGAATGACTCAAATACATCTTATGAGATCAATATTACTCTGATACCAAAAGCAGCCAGGGATATGACCAAAAAAGAAAAAAAAAAAAAAGAATAATATCCCTGATGCAAGAACACTCAACAAAATCCTAGCAAACCAAATTCAGTGATCATAATCATGACCAAGAGGGATTTGCTCCTGACATACAAGGATAATTTAACATATGAAAATGAATATAATATAGTATATCAACAAAAGTAAACACAAAAACTATATGATTATATCAAGAGAGGCAGAGAAGGCATTTGACAAGATTCAGAGTTAATTTATGGTAAAAAAAATTGATAAAACGTGTCCCTCCTCATAATAAAGTTCATGTATGCTAAACCCACAGACAGCATTATATTCATTGATAGAGACTGAAAACTTTTCCTCTAAGATCTGGTGCAAGAAAAGGATATCTACTCTCACTACTACTCTTTAACGTGATATTAGAAGCCTTAGCTAGAGCAATTAGTTCAGAGAAAGATGTAAAGTGAAATCAGATTGGAAAAGAAGAGTAATATTCACCATCAACAGATAACATAATAATACACATAGAAAACCCTAAAAGCTCAACTAAAAAGTGTTAGAAACAATAATTCAATATAGTAGCACATGCTATAAAGCCAATATTCAAAAGTATATTGCACTCTTATATGCAAATAATAAACTAGAAGAGAAAGAAGAAAATCCCATTTTCAGTACCATCAATGGTATTAATACCAAGAAATAAACTTAACAAAGGAGGTAAAAGACCTGTTTGTGAAAAATATTAGACATAATTAGTAGAAGTAGAAGACAAAGAAAATGGAAAGCTATTTTAAGCTCATGTATTGGAAGAATAAATGTTGTTTAAATGTTCACCTTACCCAAAGCAATATATAGATTTAAGCAATCTGTATCAATGTTGCAATGGAATACTTTGAAGAAATAGAGCAAACCTTACTGATTTTTATATTAAACTACATAAGACCAACGCAATATTCACAAATAAATAAACAAAAGGAATGGCGCTATCATACACCAGTCTTCAAAATAGACCCAGACTAATGGAATAGAACCCAAAAATAAACCTACATTTATATGGAAAGTTCATCTAAGATAAAAGAGCCAAGAATACAGTGGTGAAAGGAAATCACTTAATAAATGGTGCTGAAAAAATCAAACTGCCACATGCAGAAAAATTTAACTAGAAAACATACACAGAAATTACATACACATACCATATATACATATACCGTACACAGAAATGGACTCCAAATGGATGTTAATGTTTTAATCATGACATGCCTAGAAGAAATGCAAATCATGAAATGCATAGGAGAAAACAGGCAAAATACTCCACAAGACTGGCTTCAGGGATGTCTTTGGGGACTTAACTCCAATGAGAAGGAAAACAGCAGCAAAAATAAATAAATGGGCCCACATCAAATCATTTGTACAATGAAAGAAACTATCATTAAAACAAAAAGACAGCCTACTGAATGAGAAAAAATGTTTCAACATTATATATCTGAGTAGAGGCTAATATCCAAGATCTACAAAGAACACATATAGCTCAACAAAAAGAAAACAAAGAACCCAATCAAAAAATGGGTAGAAGAATTTGCAACAACATGGATGGAGCTTTGGAGGGATTATGCTCAGTGAGATAAATCAGAAGGAAAAAGAAAAATATTGGATGGCTTCACTTATAGGGGAAGATAGAGAAAATGAACAAGGGGTCTGGGGAAGTAGAAAAGGTGAAACTTCCAGGCAAATTATAGGACAGAGGCAATCCATAGGGTAGAAAAAAGAAAAGGGGTCAAAAAAAGGGAAGAAAGAGCACAGGAGACTACATTGACCATTCATGGGTGATTTGAGGGGTGGGAATTTTATGGGGTTATACCGAGGAGAGACCAAAATGAATAATGACGTTAAAAAAAAAACAGATTAACTAACTAAATAGACAGTTCTACAATGAGGATATTCAGGTAGTCAAAAAGCACGTGAAAAAGTGTTTAACATCACTTATCATCAGGGAAATGTAACTCAAAACTAAAGTGAAACACAACCAAACTCCCATAAGAATGGGTCATATAAAAACAACCAGAAACAAATGTTAGTGAGGAAGTGGGGGGCGAGGGGGGGGGGGAGGAAACCTTTGTTGGGACTATAGACTGGCCCAGTTCTTTGGAAATCAATATAGAATTTTTTCAAAATATTAAAATGGATATATCATATGATCCAGCAATTCCACTCCTGGTTCCTACCCAAAGAATACAAGATCACTAATTTGAAGGATATATATGCACTCCTAATTTCACTGAAGCGCTATTTTACAATAATCAAGTTATGGAAACATAAAAAGAGAGAAAACCAAGGGAACTTAATTTCTCAATAATAGAGTAATGGATTAAGGAGACATGCTATATATTTACACTAGAATCCTATTCAGCCATAAAAAAAAAAAAGATTAACTCTTGCCATTTGCAAAACAAAAAAAAATGAATGGAATTTGAGAGGATTATGCCACACAAATAAGTCAAAATGAAAAGACAAATCCTGGATGGTCTTACCGATATGTGGAATACAAAGAAAGAGAGCAAAGGAACTGTCAAAACTAAATTAAAAGAAAGCCTAAAAATATGATTGTAGAATTGAGGGTACTAAAGGGATAGAAAGGGTAGGAGTGGAAAGGATGGAGGAAGTGGACCCAAATATCTTAAAACTTTGGGTTCTCTGATTGTGGGGTTTGTGTGGGAACATACGATTAAGAAGTTATGGTCTATTTCCCTAAATCACATAGTGTTGTAAACCAATGTTACATCAATAAAGAAAAAATTAAAAATATAAAAACAATAATTTAATCAATAGGTGAAGTCTAATTTTCCCCCAAGGATTTGAGCTGTCCTTTGTGGCTTGCATCTAAAAAAAATTGATGGAAGTAACATAGTGTGACATCCTTCAAAGCCTGGATCATAACATTAGAATACTGCCTGACCCACTTTCTTACTCTCTCCACTCACTTTGGAAGCCTTTAGTTCTATGGTTACCCTTAGTCTGCCAGATAGAGAGACTACAAAAAGACAGAAGTCCACGGAAGTCCAGCTATGACCCCATCCCTAGCTATACATGTCTGCACAGCTCCAGCTGAGCAGAATGATTGCTATTGTCTTAAGTCAGTATGGAGTGGTTTGTTACACAGCAAGTGATAACTTAGAAGAATGTTAGAAAGCAAATAAAAAAAAAATTTAAGTCTTAACATTTACCAGATGCCAGAAAAACTAAATTATTTTGTCACTTAATCTTTAAATAACTCCTTAAATTGGTGGTATTTTTCTACTTTATACTTAACCTTTTTAGTCTCACTTGCAAAACAGGGATAATAATAGACAATTTCATGTTCCTTAGAGATGTGGGTTGCATGTAACATGTTACTGCATGAAACTGGAGTTTGTACATTATAAAATACATCAGAACGTTGGCATGATATTTTCTGTCATGATCATATCAAGAGGAGCTTTCAGAGACATTTCTCCAAGGGAAGCCAGTAATATGGGACTTAAGCTGAAAAAGATTTTCATGAAAACAATTGAGTATGACGTGAACTTTGGATTATACAATCATGGTGGCATTAAAAAAAATATATATTCAAATGGTGCCTCCCTGGTGGCACAACAGGTTAAAGAACAGCACTATGAAGCTATTAGCAGCCACTGCAGCATGAGTTTAATCCCAAGCCAGAAAGCTGACCCACATGGCATGGCAGATCTCTCCTGTCTCACCCACTGCTTCCTTCAGAAGAGTGTTTTAGTCATTCTGCCTGTTTTGCTCCCCAATCTGTTTCTGGTGAATCCTCTCACCCCCTGTAACTCTGGCCCACACCCCAGTTCTTATGTGCATAAATAAATCTAAAAAAAATTGATTGATTAGATTCTTCATTAATTTTTTTTAAATATTCAAATGTATGAATTAGAAGATTATTTTTATCTGTGTTAGGGTAAGACAACCACTGCTATCACACCCAGTAAAGTGTTTAATGCTTTTGTGGAATGGATATAGGGCTTAGCTCCACATAGTCATTCGGGGACCTCTTCTTCTGTCCTCTAATTTATTCATGCATTTGAATTTGTCAGTTGGTCTTTTTCACCTACTGGCTGAGATGAAGAATTTCAGAGATTACACTAGTTATTTATTTAGGAGACCAGATTTAAAGTCTAAGGCTTTATCCATTTGGGGAGCAAGATAAGTGACCAACATTTGCTTCATTCATCTTTCAGTTACTATCTAATAACATGTTTTTGGTTTTCTATCAAGAGATAATACTTTTAAATGGCTCCTTGATTCCGGAAGAATATTCCTGCATCTGTGGTTTCCCTGTTGAAGATATTGCCCATTATACAATGGAGTACCTGTTATGTAAGCAGTAGTATGACTGATTCCATTTCCTCCCAGCATTAGTACTAAGAACATTCCTCCATCAAATGTTTGTTTTTTGTCAGACAATGAAAACGATATAGTTCATTCTGTTCTCCATTTTACCATAGATTGCAGAAAGCATGGGGAAATCTCAGAAAGTGCAATCTTCCAAGTAATATGCAATTCATATTCTCTTAATATGAATTGAATATATCAATCAATAAGCCTTCATTATAGGTGTATATTAAATACTAAGGATGCAAAGATAAAAGAACATTCATTTTTTTATCCTCAAATATAGTGATTCCCCCCTTTATCTATGGGGGATATATTCTACCCTGGAATTTGAATAAAACAGACCCTATATAACCCATCTGTCTTCTTGTAGATATATGCCTAGGATAAAGTTTTATTTGTAAATTAGGAACACTAAGAGATTAACAATAAAAAAAAAGGGCAATTGTAACAATGTGATGTAGAAAAAGTTATGAAAATGTGGTCTCTCTCTTCTCTCAGAAAATCTTATTGTACTTAATATTTTCAGACCAAAGGTAATTGAAACTTTTGAAAGTGAAACTTCAGATAATGGAGATGTCTATTACTGTATCTCAGTTTAATGTGGGAGGTTGATGAACAAAGAGAAAATTCCATTAAAGTGTAATTGTGTTATATATAATCTATTTACTTCTCTAGATCTATCTCTACCCTACAAGTTAGCAGGCTGAGCTCTAAGATCATTTTGATTTATTTCCTTGGTATCTGGGTGCTAGTTAGTTAGGCCAATAGGAAACTCTACATAGATCAGGTAGAAGGGAGGAGAATGCAATCCGGATAGTTATTCTCTTGTTTCTCTCCCTGCAAGGTTACCTTGCTCACTGGCAAATACAGTTCAGTGTTTTTCACCAGCTTACATTTTCAATGTGATTTTCTCTGTCCAGGCTTTGGTTATTACTCTCTCATCTTGTTTATTTGGACTAGAGTTGGTGTCAGCCTTATTGTTATTAACTTTGGGTTACTCTACCATCACTTATGGTTCCCTGGCACCTCTCTCTCTCTTTTTCGAGTCTTCCTAATTTAAATATGCCATCTCTTTCCTCTGGGACCCTGACTGATTGTGCAATAAGAGAAGAATCTCAGACTACTGCTGAAAGAGGAAAGGAGGATACTTAATTCTGATAAAGAGTAGGGATGGAGGATGCCAATACAGATGAGCCTGGATTCCAGGGAAGTTTCCTAGAGGAACTGACTACAATTTATAAAGGGAGATTAAGGGTTAGCAGAGCAAAATTGTGTAGTAAATTGTGAGGGTTGTAGATGTGGTGCAGGAGGACAGATTGATAGAGGAAAGCAACCTGGGTGAATTCACTGACATGTGATCATTCAAGCATCTGCAAGTAATTAGAGTTCAGGAGTGAAAAGACTATAGATAACAGTACAGGGTGAAAATGCCTTTTCCACCAGGCTCAGAACATGGATGAGGCTTACGAGTAAACCAAGGGATACCCTGATCGCTTTGCCCATGAGTTCAGCAGTTGGGTCTTCTCTCCGAAGACTATTTGATAGTCTTTGTTAATTTGGCACATCAGGTTGGAAAACCATAAACTGTAAGGATATACAAATCATAACACTTGGTATTTGAGGAAAAGAGTCACTGTGATAACCAAAGTTTTGGTTGAATTATTAGCTACTGTTGCTACCACATAATCTGAAATAGAGGTGAACAAATTTGGAGGAAAAGAAGATGAGGTCAGTGTTAGCGATATAAAGTTTGAAGTGCTATGAACTTTTGGGTATTCTCCATATGAATTTGATGCCTAAGGGGTAGATGGAACTGATTCCGGTATAATCAGGGGAGTCACAACCATGAATGTAAAAGAGATCACCTTGGAAGATGATGAAGTAGAGGAAACAGCAGAAAAATCTTAGGAATAGAGCATATAAATACAAGTAAACACAAAGGCCACATATCCTAGCCAGAAGTATTGAATTGCCAACTAGTCTGGTGAGAAATTATGGATTTTATTTATGTTTCTTTGGGTCAGAATGGGTGGTGAATTATGCCATCATGAGTCTGGAGGCTTCAAATGCCTCCTGTATGTACTGCTCATTGTGATTACCTGCAGTCTTCTTGCTCTGATATGTAACTAAATTCCTTATCTATGTTTACAACATTTTGTGAGCTTCATCCATTCCATTTATTTTGTTATTTTCTATGGATGTGTAGAACATTCACAGGCAAAATAGCAAGTCCACATTACAAATCAGCTTCTGAGCTGTGAAGTGTTTGAAACACTTCTCCGACACCTTTTCTTTCCCACCATTGCTCTAGACTCACAAACTTTACATGCATGGCTTTGCAAATGAGGGCTTCACTTACCTGTAAACACTCTGAACTGGAATTGTTAACACCAGCTTAAGGCTACAAGTTAAGGATTTTGCTTACTGCTGAACACTTCTTTCCTTCTGACTCAGTTTCTTTTCAAGTTTTATTTAGTGTACTCTGATAATGAATACATCTTTAATCCTCATTAAATCCTTTGTAAATGCAAACATGAATAGATAAATACAGACAAGGCACTGATCCATGTCTGAAAAATCAGAAAAGATTATAAACATCTAGGGACTCTCCCTGTTGATGCACCTGGTTAAAGCACAGCACTGCAAAGCTAGTGACATTGCGCACAATGTCAATCCCCAGCCAGGGAGGTGATCCACATGGCGTGGCAGATCTCTCCTGACTGGCCTGCTGCTCCCCTCAGCAGTATACTTCTTCAGTCTGCCTGTTATGCTCCCCACTCTGTCTCTGTGAATCCTCTCACTGCCCCTACACGTCTGGCATTACCCTGGCTCTGTATACATAAAGTAAATTAAAAAAAAAAAAGATTATAAGCATCTGGAGTTTCAGGTTTAAGTTAAGTTTAAGTTAAGTTTCTGCACTTAAACTGATTTCTCTTTCTGCCTGATCCAATTTATTGTAGATTCTGAAAATTACTTGAAGCAAAGGTTGGTGACATTTAACACTTTTTAACACTTATTGAACTTATGGTCCAGAATGTCAGTTTGCTTTGTACTTAGGGCACATAGAGCTGCTTCTAGTTGTTCTATGAAAATGCAGCATTTATGTGAGGTATATGCTTCTTTCCCCTCTGGAGTTACCACTATTGCTTTTTTAGCATAGTTGGTGACTGTGAGAATATTTTGATATACTTGGGAAGGACAGCATCAAAGGAGTTTTTGTTTCATCAAAGAAAGCCTGACTAAAAAAAAAAGCACTCAGAATAAAAGCACATTATTCACCCATTAGAAAAGGATGTAGCATCTAATCATAACTGCTGGTAAAATCTGAATGCTTTGCTACCTTAATTTAGTGAATGTGGTCATATTTATTTTCTATTGCTTCTATCGCTCTCTTTTTTGTCTGCTGGTGACTAATGAAGAATTAAATAGTATTTAATTTCAACCATCAAAAATTTAAAATTATCAAAACTAAGCCACTGATTAATTTCCATGTACCAAACAAAAAATAGTGGAAAAAATATTTTCAGTCAGTGCTAAAATTCATATTTTGGGAGCTGCTATTGTAGATATTAAATATTACTAAAGATTCAATACCAATAGAAGCCTCCAGGTTTCTTAGCATGTCCCAAGAAACAAATCCCATTTCCAAAGCCAGTGACGTGATTTATGGCCTTATTCATAGAAGGTGGGTAGACATTACAGAAACATTACTTTTTAAAAAAGATAAACTTGTCACAAATATTTCCAGAAGGTTCTTTCACTTTGGAGATTTGTAAATAGAGCAATAATTTTCAACCAATAATAATAATCAGCAATAAACTATAATAATCAAGAACTCTACATTAACACACCCACAGTGATATTTTCTACTTATATAGACTATAGACTAACTATATATTTTTCAGAAGCTATAAGAATGATGAGTAAAATTTAATTTGTTGATTAAAACTTTACATAATTTCCTCTTAATTTTAGAATTAAAATGATGAAAATTTATGAGGATATGAAATCTAAAACACTTCGTTGGGTTTATAACACCTTAGGAATCCATAATTACATATAATAGTTGAATATTCATTCATTTAAGTATTTATTGAGTGATAAGTAGTAAATATGACAGACCCAGGTAGTTACAATATAGAAGTCATCATTTTTTTTTATTTCTTTAAAGTCCTCTTAAAGAAAGAATCTTTTTTGTCTATGTGAAAATTCCTCTCAAGTTTCCTAAAAGAAGTCCCTTAAATGGAACTCTCCAGTACAATCAATAAAAACAGTTTCAATTAAAAATAAAGAGTTTTTATTGATTGCTACCACCAAAAAACCAATAGGTAGTACACATGCATACCTTTCCCCTCTTGCAAATCTACCTCACTCTGTTAAGGTTCAAAAGCATATAAATTCCCCCACTCCATCTGATCTTCAAATTTTGCACAGATGATTAATTTTTCAAATATTAACTAAATATATTATTTAATGTATTAAAATTGCATTTTAATTGATAAATATATCAAATATCTTTCAAAAATAATTTGTAGTAGTTTAAGAATTTTATTATAACCCGCTTTATAAGATTTTAACATACTTGAAGACTCCTCGAGTGCTAGAAGTCTATTGTTGAAGTCTTCTAGAATATCTCATAAAACTAGCACTAAAAAAAACATGGTACTTAGGCATATGGTGGAATACAATGAATATTTCCCTCTGGATTGATTTACTTCTAGTGTAATCATTTAGATTTGAGAATGCTCTATATACAAATAAACTTTGCCTTTAACCAAAATACATTCCAGGTAACTAGAGCATCACACAATCTCTGATAAAACAGATATCCCTTTTCCTTTGGAAGACTGTGATAACTGAGGGTTGTATTAGTCCTGACTAAGGATATGACATGAAATGAATCATGGCAAGAAACAAAAATATGTCATAAGCCAAAATTCAGCAACTATAATGTCATGAAAATATAAAACTGTAAAATTAAACACCAATGTAACAAAATGGGCAGAAATGCAAGTGTATCTGTGTAGCTATATCTAATCATCTATCATATATATCTAGTGTATCTGTGTAGCTATATCTAATCATCTATCATATATATCTACATACAATGTCATGAAAATGTGTAGCTGTATAGTATCATCAATTTATTTACAAATGATGTTTATTAGGAAAAAATACAAACAAAGGTGGGGGTGGAGGAGGAATACAGCCATTCAAGGTTCATTGGAAAAACTTGAACTATAAAAGTTTTAGATGTCGGCCCTCCCTGGTGGCGCAGCGGGTTGAAGCACAGCACTGAGAATAAAAAGCCGCTTCCGCATCAGTTCAATTCCCGCCTGCCCCGGAGGTGACCACATGGCGTGGCAGACCTCTCCTGACCCGCCCGCTGCTCCCCTCAGCAGTGTACTTCGTAGATCTGCCTGTTCTGCTCCCCACTCTGTCTCTGGTGAAGCCTCTCGCCGCCCCTGAGCCTCTGGCCTGTACCCCAGTTCTGTATGCACAAATAAATAAATCTTTAAAAAAAAAAAAAGTTTTAGATGTCTTTACAGAGTTGCTAAGTGAGGCATATAACAAAATCTGACCAATCCAAGCTCTACCCTTAGGCTGTAATAAACGTCACACAATGTAGGCTAAAGGATCAGCAGTATGGTGAATAGAAACACCCAAATTTTCTAGTGGTCAGATAGATACACCAATAACATACAATAGCTATCATTTAAATATACCCCCAAAGGTAAGGAAGAAAACCAAACGGGAAAGTAAAATGATGTAAGTGGATCTCAACAGCCCCAGGAAAGGGTGACAGCCTCAGAAATACAGTGGATCAGATTTTTAATACCCAGTGAAACTTTGAAGTCAGACACTCTTCAAAGGATCAAACCTTAGTAAGAGGGGATTGGGTAAAAATGCACCCACTTATGTAGGCTGATGACAAAAGCTGATCTGAAATTT
The DNA here is from genome assembly GCF_000260355.1 of Condylura cristata. Lineage (NCBI taxonomy): Eukaryota > Metazoa > Chordata > Mammalia > Eulipotyphla > Talpidae > Condylura > Condylura cristata. The sequence goes on along the minus strand of NW_004567107.1, from coordinate 66,968,203 downwards.
ACAATTTCAGGACTTATCGTCACATGGAAATGCTTTTAAAGGTTTAAAATGTGTACTTCATATTGGCCTGGAGTTACCTACATCAAGAAAGTGACCCCATACTGGTTAAGTCCTCCAGGTGAACCTGTCCTCCCCACACCAGTGAAAGGACCCAAATCCACTAAAGAGGCACTCACAATAGAACATTGGGAAACCCTCAAACATAATTACCAATCACTGGTTTTGATAAATAACAGGGATAGCGTTCCTTCTCAGAATTTCAAATAACGGGGCATTGGATACAGACTATAAAAAGCACATTTAAATGGCTAAAGACATTAAAGAAAAAAGTCACACTTAAAAATTATACAGACACCAGTTGAAATGGGCTATTAGGTGACTGTCAGGCAGTACAGATCACAAGAACTTAGGAAAAAAAGAAATGAAAAGTGGAGCCGTGGATCTAACTAAACTTGATTTTAGTTCGTATACTATATTTACACATGATTCTTTTTAATATCTGTTATTTCAAGGTAAGAGTAGGGTGTAAATGTTTCATCTTTAAGGGGATTTAATAGACTTATGTGTTTAAAAATAGACTGTATATCCGTAGGGAATAGTTATTATTGCAAATTTTTTTTTTAATTTTATATACTTGTCAATATTTATATATTTTTCACATCATTCTTCATTTTTAATACAATGATTGCTTCATCATTTCATGTATAGCCCCCAAGAAATTCCCACCACCAATTCACCTGTGTACCATCACCATAGTTCCTATGCTCTTCCCATCCCTTTTGGATCTGCTTTCCTCACCTTTCCCCTCAAGAATACTTCTGGATGATTGAAAATTCTTATTGGAACCATCTCTATATATTTGAACAATTTTCACATTTAAAAATAAAGAAATCTTACTATTTATGGCAACATGGATGAAACAGAGGGGATTATGCTAAATGAAATAAGTCAGAAAGAAAAAGACAAATCCCCGATGATTCACTCAGATGTAGAATATAGACAAACAGAACAAAAGAACAGACAAAACTAAACCAAAACAAAGACTAGAAATATGACTGCAGAATCCAGGCACCTGGGCGGATTGGGGGGTTGGGGGGTGAGGAATAAATGATGTATGGTAAAGTCATATGGGTGGTCTGGTGAGGGTGCGCTGTGGAGATATGCATCTGAGGAGAGGTGAACCTGCACTCCTAAATCATATACAGTGCTGTAAACCAGTGTATCTCAATAATCAATCCAACTAATTAAAAAGACAAAAAGGTATACAGCATGTATCTCTCATTACTTTTTAAAAACTCAATTCTAATTGGCTATATTTGAATAAATTGTGCCTTGAGCTGCTCTTTTTTTCTCTCAATAACAATTAGAACATTATTCTAATCTGTTCACCTGTCTTTCTGATATATTTAGAAAATAGAAATTAAAATTTTGGAGGCAGAAATTTGTAGAATAAGCACAAAGCTGCAGTTGAAATGACCTGGGTCCCTCCAATCTTGGTGTGATTAACTCAATCATGGGTTTTTAAAGTCACGTAATAGCTCTTGATAACAATTTTTCCTCTTTTTAAAAGAGAAGATTTGGGGCCCTGCCTGGTGGCACTACATGTTACAGTGCAGCACTGCAAGCTAGCCACAGCTGCTTCAGCTGGAGTTCAATCCCAGGCCAGGGGGGTGACCCACATGGCACAGCAGACCTCTCTTATCCACCTGCTGCTCCCTCAGCAGTGTACTTTGTCAGTCTGCCTATTCTGCTCCTGGATTTGTCTCTGGTGAATCCTCTCACTGCCCCTGCACTTTTGGCCTGTATCCCAATACTGTATGCATAAATAAATAAATAAATCTTTTAAAAAATATATCGAAGATCTATGGTGATGGCACATGAGTGATTTGGTGATGGGAAACCCAAGGGGATTGCAACTGAGATGGAAAAATGCACAAAAATATGTAAAAATAGACTAATATAATAAAAAAAAATCGAAGATTTTTACCAGACAGGTCATGTAAGTAGTTGAAGCAGCAAACAAAATTTGTGTGTGGACCACAACTCACTTGTGTGTAATGCCAGCCTGACAGCCTGACTGGATTACTTTTTCTTCTTCTTCTTTTGATAGACTTAATATTTTTTTTAGTGTAGTTTAAAGATCACAGCAAATTTGAGGGGAGAAGTACAGATATTTCCATATATCCCTGCACCCACCCATACATGTATAGCTGCTTTTATCAACTGTATGACCCAGAGTAGTACACTTGTTACAAGTAATAAACCTGCATTGATGCATCATTATTACCCACAGTTCAGAGTTTACATCAGGGTTCACTCTTGGTATTGTGCATTCTAGAATTGAATAATTTCATTCATCAAATATATTCACCATCATTGTATCATACAAAATAGTTTCACTACTCTAGAAATTTTCTGTGCTTCCTCTATTCGTCCTTTCTCTCACCCATCTTGACCCTTACAACTTCCCTGACCTTTTTTAATAAAAGTGGATAGTTTCATTACTTTATAAACTTACATTGAACATTTAAATAATGATGACACAGACTCCTGTACATTACATAGATTTTATGTAGTAAAACAACAGGGAAAACCAAACATCAGTCACCTAGCAATGATTAGAAAGCAGGAAGATATTTTTTAGAGTTGTATGGCATGGATACCCAAGAATATTTTAATTATTTTATGAGTTTATAAATTATATCCTTTGGATCATTAAGAAAGATACAAATTATTAAACAGGATTACTCAACCACTTATCTTTTCCCAGTCTCTATAGTTTTACCTTTCTTGTAATTAGAATCATACAGAATGTGGCCTTTATAGTTTGTCTCCTTCTCTTAGTAAAATGTGTAGTAGCTCCCTCCATGTCTCTGCATGGTTTAAAGACTCATCTTTTAGCAATGAACAACATCCCCTTGTCTGTATGAACCACTGTTTACTTGTCCACTAACCTACTGAAAGACATCTTGATTGTTTTCAAGGTTTGACAATTAAGACTAATGCTACTCTATTGTTTATGTGCAGGTTGTTGTGTGGACATACATTTTCAACCCCACTGTGTAAATACAAAGGAAAGTAGTTGCTAAATTCTGTTTAGCTTTATAGGATTCTGAAAAACTGGCTTCCAAAGCAGCTGTACTATTTTACAGTCCTATGAATGCCCCACCTTATTAACATTTGTTATCAATGTTTTGGATTTTGTTCGTTCTACAAGGTGTGTATTGATAGCCCATGGTTTTAATTTGTATTTCCCTGCAGCATGCTTTTTGGAGAGGTGGAGAGGCATCTATCTTCTTTGGTCAGAGGTCTGTTAATACCCTTTGCCCATTTTTTAAATCAGGTTTTTTGCCTGTTTTTTTTTTATTGTTGTGAATTGCTCTTTCCCAATATGCTCCGTAGTATTCAATTCCTTGATTTGCTCACAGATGTATTGTGTGAGGAAAGTGTTCCAGATCAATTTGGGGAATTGTAAAGTAAACAGATCTAAATAGTTTATCTTCAGTGCAATTCCTCACATGATAACATCCTCATGTGTGGGGCAGCCCACAAGTTGAGAATTTGATGAGCTAGATGTCCCAAAATTATTAAACGTCCCTCTTTTCCCAGGAACATGAAAACATCTAGATCCAAGATTTTGGCAATTGAAAAATATATAGATTTCAAGTGTTCTATATGTGACTATGAATACATTTTTGTTTCTGTGTTATTTCTAAGACAACTTAGGTGGATACAAATATAGATCATGCTACCCTATCAACATTATGATTTTATGTACCAGAGTATACCCAAATTTTGAAAATTTATATTAAGAATAATAACCTTAATTCTAGCTTATGTTCTGTTCCCTCCAATTAAGTTTGTCATTGTTCTCTCTTCTTTAAATTGCTTTGACCCTTTAACTCTTGCTATGTAATTTACACCCAACTATGTGTTTCCTTGTGAACTCTCCATTATCTATGCTTGATGATCACATTTCTGAAAACAAACGTTTTCAGGAATACTCCTTGTTTTCTTACTGAGCTCCTACTACTGAGCAGAGTATCCTACATATGGGCACATTAAGGAAGACAGTTAAATAATTGTTTCTTTCCCAGACATTTACTCCTTCCTTTTTTCCTTTAGTTTTTGATTAAGTATATGTTAATTGGAAGCATAACAGTTCTATTTTCATAGCAGATCACCATAAAGCTAAATTAGATCAGCTGGGAGCTACAGGCTGCAAGCTATTTAAATGCACCAACGCACAGGTGTTCATAAATTGCAAACTTCGTGGTGCCTCTAAATTATGCATTATGATAATCTTTCCCAATGACCAATAGGCTGTACACCTGCCAGTAAGCAGAGAAAAATGTTTTGAATGATGACAAAATGAATTGTATTTTGACAGAGGAATAAACAATTTTAAAATATGATGGCAACAGACAGATATAAACAACTTGCAAATTTTCAAGTTGTTTGAAAATTTGTCCTGGCCTGCACTTGGAATTTTTTGTGATGTTAAAAGGGATTAACCAGGCACATTTCTTAGTAGTCTGATTGCAATGTAGAGACAACCAAATATTTGTTAAAATCTCTCATTAGGGAAACTCAGGCTTTTTAGTTTTCTAGCTAGGAAGAACTCTGAGTTCTGTACAAATGAGTAACCTAGATACAGGAGAGACCAAAATATCTGAATTTGAAATGATTCACATAGTTAAGAAAAACTCAATGCATGCTTTTAAATCAATAACTTTTAAAAAGTATTGTGAAATATACAAAAGATCATTGCATTTTAAATTTGAGACTAGTACATTTCAATAACGCTATTAAGAAAAGAAGAATTGCAGAGCAGTTTCGCAGTGCTCTTCAAGTTCTTGAAGGAGTCTTCTTTGTGGATGTGACAGAACATACCACCTTGCAACTAATTTACAAAAACTTGAAAAATCTCCCAGATTTTGACGAATTGGATATCTGAGTACTTAACATCCTCATTAGTCGTCACAATAGAGTTTTTATGTGTGTGTTTATAAACATTTTGAATTTTATTGAAAAAAAAATCACCGTGAACATTGTGACAGTTACTGGCTCTTACTGGCCCTCTTGGTTCTTCACAATGATGCTGAGCAGCTCACAAGAGGCTCCGAGTGTTTAGCCTTAAATAGCCATCTTTAAAGGAAGGAAAAAGAAAAAAAGCAAAACTTGGCAAATGATCATTTAACTTGTTTCAGTATTTCTTCCCAAATGGCAAGAAATACTAAAGGATAGACAAGGAATAAACAAAATGTATGGTCAGCATTATAAATTTAAAACATTTTCTGGTTTAAAAAGTAAATCTGATAGTCAGTGCAGCTCTGGGGTCTCCATGTCTAACAGGGCAGGCCTTTGCATACCTGACATTGTCCTCTTTTCTCTCCCACCTATCCATTAAAGGTTTCAGGGCCCCCTGGGCCCACTGTATCTTCTTTCACAACAGCCACCTGGATCCATGCCTCAGGCTTCAAGGAAGCCACCTCTGTCTTCCTCAAGAATACCTCTACATTCCACTGCGACTGCCATAGTCCAAGATGCCATCTCTCCCTCATTCTATGCCCCCAAAGTCACCTCTGTCAGAGCCATCACCTGGAGGTGAAAGGGTAATGGGAGAAAAACATTCAGACTTGTATTCTGTTCTCCCGTGATGTCTCTGATTGGGACCAGTCTCCAGCTCAGTGCTGAAGATTTTCTTTCTATGCTGAGTTCGTTGAGAACCCTGGTGTCCTCTTTCTCATTCTCTGCTGCCCATGTGACCCATGGGTCTCCCCTAATCTCCTGGATCCCCTGAACCTCCAGGGAAAAGCATGGCATGCTTCTGTTCTCATGGGTTGGCACCCCTCCCCACAAGCTGTTCTATGGGGGCTTCTAAACAAAAGAAACTTGGAGTTTGCTCCCTTGAAAATCATTCCCATCAAACCACTCCATGCAGCCCCAGCAGCTGGTGGGTCTTCATGGATCTTTGGGCTTTCCAGTTGTCTTGTCTGGGTAGATATGGATCATGAATTGTCCTGTTCTATTGTTCACTTAAACAACTCTACACTGCTTTAGAAAATATGCTGGAACTTCTGGAGTCACACCATCATGTAATCCTTAAGTATAAATTTCACGGTGGTCAATCTTCATCGGGGTCTAAATGTGGGCTTCAACTAAGAGCTGATCCTTTGCTCAATGGTCCACCAGGCTTATTGAGGCATCTCACTCTCTGGCATCCATTCCACCACATCTGCTTCCCTACCCACCTCTGCTCTTGCTATCAAATTCCCCTCTTTTACCTCTATTAGGGCCACTTGTGCCCTGGTTCCTTCCTGGTTCTCATGCAACTGCTGCTCTGTTGGTTGTATGACTTGGAGCCTGGCTGTAGGATCTAATTTAGTGGATGGTTGCTGCCCATGGCTTCTTTGCTCACCATAGCTACTGTGCTGGCTATAGGTGGTCTGCTGATAATAACTGCTCTGATCATAGCTGTTAGAAGAATAGCTGATAGGAGCATAGGAAGGTGGTGCAGTGAGGGGCTGCAAAAGGACAGCTCCAAATGACTTGGGATAACTGTAGATACTCTATCCCTCTCCTAGATGGGGCAAATTGTAACTTTCTGTGCTACACTGATATTGACCAGTCTCAGATGACTTATTAGTAGCCTGTGGTCTTGTAGGTGCAGTGGCTGCTGGTTGTTGCCCAGTGGCTGGGTAAATAGGCTGAATTCTATGGGCAAACTGGGCTGCATAGGAGGCTTGGGTGGTAGGGACCGTACCAGTGGTGCTATTATGGGACCATACCCCAGGACAGGCTGACCGTATGCCTGGGGGTAGCTGGAGTGGCACAACTGATGGGAGGCTATTCAGAGGAAGTTACATACATAGTCTGGCCATTGGTTTCAGTGTCTGAGTCTGGGTATAGATGGCATCAGTGGGGTTTCCATAGGTTCAATAACTTTGTAACCCATCTGCTTGGGTGGTCGGTACATACTCTCGAGGGGGCCCAATTAGGCTTCCACATAGCTGTAGTACTATAACTTGTAGATGCCATTTTTCTTTTCCTTCCTGTTCTCCTTCTTGCTTTCCTTTGGCAACACATTGTCATTTACAATAGTATTTTTAAAAATTATTGCTCACAATTTTGTGTTGAAGGACAATTTCAAGTATAATGACATGCATGATAAATTACTTTTAAAAAATATTCATCATCTTATTGCAAATACAATATGTTTGTCTTATTGCAAATACAATATGTTTATTTTGGAGCAAGGCCATTAATTAAGTACCTGAAGTAGACAAAAGATGCTGCTGCGCAAGGACACCACTCAGTAGCTACAGGCATAGAAATACCTGAGTAAAGCCTGCGTTAACTGGCACTGAAAGGCTATATTCTACATAGTAAAGTAATAAGAATATGACATCAAAGAAATCCTGTGAGCAGAGAGCAATAGAAGTTTCTAATCCATATCTTAGATGTATGTATGTGATTTCTCATTGTCCTGTCCCCTCTGCAAGACATTTATACCAGTCAACAGCATGGGGATATGGCCCTCCCTTTAAACTTAATAAGCAACCTATAACAGTTATCTTTTACTTTGTTTTGGTCCCTAAACAAGGGGATATAGTTACTTGCATAAACATCGAGTTTCTCTTCTCTTTACCTTGCACTTCCCTCATTCACAATGTTAAATGTTATCTTTGGTTTTTGGCTCTCCAACATCAGAGTTCGGGTGAATCTTCAAAAACCAAAGATAACATTTAACATTGTGAATGAGGGAAGTGCAAGGTAAAGAGAAAAGGTTACTTATGAAGGAAACTTGCTGGACCAAGTAGGGTCGCTTTGCAAGAAACTGCAATGACAGCCACCATGAAGATCACATACTTAAGACCCTCACATGCAGAAGTCGTCACAGCTCCAGAGAACTTAGAGGAAGGAAGTGTGGGTGAGGATAGGTAAAAGAGAAGAAAGACTGAAGAAGAACAAAGAAGGGGGAGGTGCAAGGAGAGAAAGAGGGGAAGTCTGTTTGTATTCCAAGGATTTATCATATATGCATTCATAAATAATTATTCTGGCATAAATATTCTAGGGACAGAAATGGCAAAATGGGATATTTTGTGTGTGCATGTGTGTGCATGCATGAGTGTGTGTGTGTGTGTATACACACAGTTTTATAAAATGTAAAATGTCTTTCATAGGTAAAGTAATATCAGTTATTTATATTTCATCCTCACTGTATTTCTTCTGTCTCTCCTAGCTCCTTTAAGGTGGTAAAACTGAGCTCCTCCTGTACTTCCTCATTCACACTCCACTCCCAATGCCAGGCTAACCCCACTCTGCACTAAAGGTGAACTCCTTCCATTTCTCCAGCTTGTTGCAATGCCCAAACTGTGAGTCCAAAGAATCATGCCGGGATTCAAGAGGATGTATGTGCTTCCTTATTACTATGTTGGCCTAGCAGAGAGGACAGCAGGGCTCTGGAACCACGTTGTACCTCTCATTCACATAGCACTCAAATTGGTAACCATTTAGCCTAGGTTGACCGTGTCACTGACTCTGATGCTTGCTTGAGTTCTGTTGTAAAGCACAGACTCATCTCCAGGTCCCGTTCACTTTCTCTCCTTTTGTTCTGCCCCCATCTTAGGGTAATAGCCCTGAGTCCTTGTCTAGTCTTTCAAGACACCTCTAGTCTTGCAAGAAGCATGTCTATAATCCAGAGATAATTCTGTGATGAGCCCCAAACCCCCCTCCATGGTTTGGGGTTTACTTAGAGCAGAAAACCCACTTCTGTTGGTCTAGTGGAGCGCTTTGCTCAGCTAAAGAACCCCATCTGGCCCTATCTGGGGGGCAGGGCGGGATTCATTGCAGCCATTGACTGTGGTGTGAGCTGCAAAATCTGTTCTCTTTGCAGGACCTTGAGACAACTCTGCCTTCACACCTGCTCATGGGGATGTCAGTGGTATTCAGCTGTTTGACTTTTCCCTCTGCTCATTCCTGTCTCAGACCCATTCCTTCCTCAGATGTTGATCTCTTGCAGCCCATCTCCTTAGTTTATCCATTCTGTCCATCTCCCTATACTTTGACTGCCAAGCTCCTGAAATAACAACCTCTGTTTATATGACTTTCTGCTTGGAGCTATGTGGAATATCTTGCTGGATTCTGCCCACTTGGCTAACTGTCAGCTTTCCAAGTAAAGATTTCCTGAAAGAAGCTTGAGTTCTGCTATTTTAAATATGTGCAGAAAAGTAAATTTATTGAGAGTTCATGTATAGGCTTACTGAAGTTTTTTTTTGGTATGAAAGCAGAAATTATATTATACTCTATACCTGAGAGACCTTGGTACTGCTTTAGAGCTATTTTCTCCCTGTTGTTATTTTGTCCCAGTTTTTACCCCACTTAGAACCCAATGACTTTAGTGGAGAGACAATAAGCCCCACTTTCACTGACTTTTCACTGTTCCTGCTCAGCATGGCTGCTCTGATTATTAAACATACTGAGTTTAGGCAATGCAAGATAAAATGCCATATGGAGAGAGAGAATAAAACAAATTACATAATAGTAAAACTGGGCTGACCTCAAATTTCATCTTTTCTATAAAGATTTAGTAGCTCAGTGAGATCTTGTAGAATTATCAGCATCTTTTATTGAAATTTTAATTAGCAGAGGTTTGGAGGTATAACCAAAACCTGTTTTAATAGTGATTACCTGAAGAATTACAACATTTGAGAAATAAGATAGAAGAATAGGTGATGGACCAATGGAGAGATATACAGATGCTGGATAAGTATATAGAAAGCTGAAATTATGAGTGTACAGATGGAAGTTTGACAAAAGAAAAAAAAACACTAAGGGAGATGCAAATTAAAACACAATGAGATACCACCTCACCCCAGTGAGAATGGCACATCTTCAAACAACTAGCAACAACAAATGTTGGCATGGATGTGGAGAAGAAGGAACTCTCCTGCACTGCTGGTGGGAATGCAAGCTAGTACAACCACTATGGAAAACTGGAGGTTTCTCAAACTGCTAAACATGGAGCTTCCCTATGACCCAGCAATCCCACTCCTAGGTATCTACCCAAAAGACACAAAAACACTGATTCAAAAAGATACCTGCACCCCCCTGTTTATTGCTGCTTTATTTAAATTTGGAAAAACATGGAAAGAGCCCAAATGCACAAAAGTAGATGACTGGATTAAAAAGATGTGGTACATATATACAATGGAATATTACTCAGCAACCAAAAATAAGAAGCACATGTCTTTTGCAGCAACTTGGATGGAACTGCAAAAGATCATGCTTAGTGAGAGGAGCCAGAAAGAAAAAGAAATATACCTGGAGTATAATGGACCAGGCAAGAAAATAATAAGAATAATGAACAGCCATATACCAGAGACATTTTGTAGGGGTGGAGTGGGGAATGGGATCAAAAACCGGGGTGGGGGGAGAGAGAAGTGCACGGGACTATGGTGATGGCACACGGGTGACTTGGTGATGGGAAACCCAAGGGGATAACAATTGCGTTGAAAAAAAAAATGTACAAAATGATGTAAAAATAAACTATTATATTATAAAAAAAGAAAAAGAAAAAAAAAACACTTAAGTATCCTAGCAATAATAAAATAAAACTGTTAGCAAATTGATAACTCAATGTAAATGGCAATATTTCTTGAGAAAGATTAAGAGAAAGAGGAACAAAGCTAGAAACATCATTCCCTGATTTCAAACTATTTTGCCTAGCTATGGTAATCAAAACAGTAATGACATTGGCATAGACACAAACACATAGATAAATGAAAAAAGAGCCTGACACAAACCCGTAGCCAATTTATGACAAAGGAGCTAAGCGTATACAATGGGGGAAGCATTGTCTCTTCAATAAATGGCATTGTAAAACTAGACAGCCACACACAAAAGAATAAATCTTACGCCATATACAAAAGTTACCTTAAACTAAGGCCTGAAATCACAAAATACTTAGAAGAAAACACAAGTGGAAAGCAACTTGACATCAGTCTCAGCAAACTTTTTTTTTTTTTTTAATTTCACACTAAGACAAAGGCAACAAAAGCAAAAATAACTAAGAAGGAATAGGTCAAACCAGTTAATTTCTGAACAGTAACGAAACCACAAACAAAATGAAAAAGCATATTGGGAGAAAATATCTGCAAATAATACATCTGATAAGGAGTTTGTATCCAAAATATAAATTTAAAAAACTTGTATTACTCATTGACCAGAGGATCTAAAAATAAATATTTTTCCAAAGACATACAGGTAGTTCCCAGATTCTCAACATTTCTAATCACAGGGGGAATGTAAATCAGAACCACAATCAAGCTCATAGATAGAGAATAAATTAATGGAAGGGGTGGGAACAAAACTGGGTAACAGTTTTATAAGCTACAAACTTACAATTATAAGATAATTAAGTCATAGCAATGTAATGTATAATCTGGTGACTAAGTTAATAATATTATTCAAAGTTTAATGACTTTTGAGTGATTGATAGACCACATGTACAACAGTGGCCATACATATAGCATAGGTATACCATCTAGGTTTGTGTAATTACATATTATGAGATTAATGACAAGTACAAAATTGTTATTGATACATTTCTTAATGTGTTTCTGTTAAGTAATGCACAACTTATTATATTGCATATTTAAAGTCACTAAGAGTAAATTTTAAAAATTCCCATTACAAGAAAAAAAATTTGTGATTATGTATGGTGGCAGTTTTTTTTTTTATTACAAAGTTTATGTTTACATCATTTTGCACCTTTTTTTTTTTTGTCCATCTTGATTGTAATCCCCGCGGGTTTCCCATCACCATGGTGGCAGTTTTTAACTAGACTTATTTTATTGACCATTTGCATTGTATACAAATTTAGAACCATTATATTATTACCTGAAACTAATATAATTCTATATGTCAATCCAATCTTGATTAAGAAAAAGAAGGTATTTGATATATTGCTATTCTTGCTTCTGGGTTTAACTCAAGTTTTGAATTGATATTGAAGCCATCTACTTTTGTCTAAATTCACCTATGTGAGAGGCCTCAAATGCAGTGAAATTAGTTAACTGGATCCATAGTTCAAGATTTATATGAAAAATAATGTGAATGTGGATAAACTATGCCTCCATTTTAGACCTCTATTGTCACTTTGGTAAAAAGAGGGAGTTGAGTTGGGTGCTATCATGGACTGAATAGTTGGCATTTCTCACCCCAAAAGAAGACCCTGACCACGCTGGCAGCTGATTTTGAATCCCATTGTGTAGCATTGTGAGAAAAAAATATCCATTGATTTCATGTCTCTCCATCTATATTATGTTGCTGTAGCAGCCTGAATGGAAGAAGTCAGGTACCTAGATCTATGTCTATAATATTTTAATATTATAAAATTTATTATGTCAGGGAAATTCTATTTAGGGTCATTACAGTGAGGTTCAAGACCTCCCAAACCTTCACTTGACATGTAACATTTCTAGGAAGAGAGTCACAGCTCATCTGTTGGTGGCATTACCCTTGAATGATTGATAAGGCCACCTACTTATTTACAGTGTTTCTATTCATAGTGTTTGTGCTTATCATTCTGCCTCTAAAAAGTGCTGTTTCCAATTCCCAAGAAAGAAGAGTTAAATAAGCAAATGAAACCTCATCCAATTTTCAGAGAGAATTGTATACATTACTAGAACTACACATGGTCTCTGTAGGTAAATGTTTTAAATCTCAGTTCCATCCCTGTGTAAATATGGGCAAGTTATGAATGTCCCATATACCTCAGATTCTCTCTTGGAAAAGTGGGTACAACACTAATATTTATCTCATGGGAATGATGTGAGTTTTAAATGTGTGTGTAACCTGATACCTGACACCAGTAGGACTCATGAATAAATTTTACTTTTATTATTTGGTCTGTGATATTATGCCTATCACATAAAATTATGGTGGACTGGATAATTACAATTATAGAGAGATAATAAAAATAATGTAAGTGGGGCTACATCCAACATCAACCCTTTTTTACTTTCAAAGAAACCATCACGAGAATAAAGGCAGACCCTCCCTGGTGGCACAGTAGGTTGGAGTGCAGCACTGCGAAGCTGACTCAGGTGGCTGAGGCCACTTCAGTGTGAGTTTGATCCCTAGCCTGGAGGTGGTCCACATGGTGCAGCAGAACTCTCCTGTCTTGCCCGCTGCTCCTCTCAGCAATGTACTTCATTGATTGCCTGTTCTGCTCCCCACTCTGTCTCTGGTGAATTCTCTTGCTGCCCCTCTAGCCTGTACCTCAGTTCAATATGCATAAATAAATAAAATCTTTAAAAATATAGAAAAAAAAGGCAACCTACAGAATGGGAACAATGTTTGCATACCATACATCTGATAAAAGGTTAACCTCCAAAATGTATAACGTTATTATACAATCCAACAACCAAGAAAAAAATGACCCAATTTAAAAAAACAGGCAAAAGACCCAAATGGACAACTTTCTAAAGAAGATATACAGATGGCCTACAGACATATGAAAAATTGTTCAACATCACTAGGCATAAGTAAATGTAAATCAAAACCACACTGAGATGCCATCTCACTCCTGTGAGAATGGCCCATATAAAAACAAATGGAGTTAACAATGTTGGTGAAGTTGCACTAAAAGAAGAACTCTCATATACTTGCAATGGTGGGTATGTAAGTTGCTATATCTCCTGTGGAAAATTGTGAGATTTCTCAAGGGAAAAAGAAAAGAAATTCTGTATGATCCAGAAATAGTTCTATTAAGTATTTATATAAATAATACGAAGATTATAATACAAAAAGATTTACTTAAACCTATGTACATAGCAGCACTGTTCACAATTGCTAAGTCATGGAAGCAATCCAAGTGTTTTTCAACAGATGAATTAATTGAGAAATTGTGGAACATATATTCAATGGAGTATTACACAGTTGTGAAGAAATATGAAACAGTAGCATTTGGGACAGAATGTATGGGCCTTGAGTGATTATGTTGAGTGAAATCAGTCAAAATGTGAATGACATATATTGGATGGTTTGACATATCTCTGGAATATAAATACCCCCCAAACAATATTTGTATGCAACAGTTAGAAGGAATAAAACTTGAACTTGGCAAAAAAAAAAAAAAAAAGTGATAATGATTACCTGAGGAGGTAGGGGGAAAGGAGAAGGCTTTGGAGGAAGGAGGCAAGATAGGGGTATGGACATGGATAGTATGGTGGAGGGAAAAACAAAGAAAGAGCAAATAAAATATTTTTCTAAAAGATTATTCTTATCAATGTAGTGGACTATGGGAAAATAAAAAATAAACAAGAATTATTTTGCTATATTCCTGAGTTTTTACCCTATCCTCTCATGAGCTTTCAGAAATTCCACAGATTAATCCACCAAGACCTTAGAACTTGGATAAAGGAGAAAACCAATATCAAAATAACTTGCTCAAGATTCTAAGAAATAATATTTCAAAGCAGAGGTATAAGAATATATGGGATGGAAAAAGATAAATATTGGCTGGTTGCATTTCTATGTAGAGCATAGAAAAAGCAAACAAAGGATCAGGCAAATATAAACACTGAAGGCTGACAATAGATGTGAGGCATTTGGGAGGGGAAGGGAAAGAGAAGAAGGAGATGGGGAGAAGGGGTAAAAACAGGGTAGGCAAATCACAAAGGAATATGATGATGGACTATGGGTACCTTGGTGGTGGGAGAACTATGATGAAAGGAGAAATCAAATATTGTCCCCAAATTAATAATGATGTAAGAAAAAAGTACTCCATTTAAATGTTTTAATAAAAGAACACAGGGGATGGCCTTTTTTTTATTATATTAGTTTTTCTAAAAATAAAAAATTAATAGTCATCTGAAATTCTAAGTAAAAGTTAATACAAAACTTGCTTCTTCATCAGTTGAAATGCAGCTTACAAGTTTAAGCTTTATGTGCAGCCAAAACAGTTTGAAAGAGTAGCTGCAGTTGTAGGTAGAGAGGTAAAATATTTGATCATGATCTATCCAAACAAAATGAAATGGATGACATTATTGTTTCCTACATCTTAACATCTGAACTTCACCCTCTATTCTACTATAAACTGGTTAATTCAGTATTTGAAAAAGTAGACACTAAGCGCATGTTAGGGAGAAGAATCAAATAATATTTACAATGAAAGGACATCACTTTGTCTTAAATAATAGCTTAATGATTGCCCAATATTTCATAATGTTGTTATGATCACATGAAGAAAGACCTGGTATTGGCTCTCATGTAAGGTTTTAGAAAGGAATAACAATCAAATAGATAATAATTTATGTGCTCAAAATTCATTCCACAACAAAAATAGAACAGTACAAAATTCTCACATACTCTACGTTCTGAGGAAGAAAAAAATAGCTTTCAGAGGGAAAAAGATAAAATAGTGTGGGAGGATTTCAAAGTAGGCTAGGAAAGAAAAGTCTTCTGGCTGCTCCTTTGAAGTTAGATTGAAATGAAGGCATTATTTGCAGTGTATATTTAATTTTTGCTAAAAATAAGTAGCTAAAAGAAAGCCAAGGGAATATTTTCATTTAAGAGAAGCCAATTTTGCTGGTTATGTGTGTGTGTGGATGGAAAAGGCTGTGGTTCTATTCTTGCCAGTCAATAGCCAAAATTCAGAATTTGAATATCCATTCCCATTAAATAATTATAACCTTATTTTGGTCTTCAGGATAATGTTGAAAGCAGCAGGATCTCCAATAATACACATTTCTTCCTCTAGTAGATATGTGCAATTCCTTGCTGGAGATTACTTCCAGTGTTCTACCAAAATTTTTATCTATTTGAATTTAAGCCCCATTCCTCTTGCTGGTCACAGATGAGCATAAACTAGACCTCTTTTCATCTCTTCTTTGTATCCTTGAGGCTGGGGTGCCTGGTGCTGGGGTGGTCAAAGCACAGATCAGAATCAGAACCAAGTTATTCTAGCTCAGACTTGCCACCTTGTATTCCAAGCTTCAGCTTACTGTTTTGTAAAATTGAGGTAATAGTATTTCTTTCATGAGAATTAATGAGGTCATGTTTTTTTTGGAGAGACTGAATAAATAGTGGCTAAGACTCCAGAGATTTTTGTTTATTTATTTTTAATGAAAATTTTATTGTAGTTTTATTAGGTTACATCATTCTTACTACTTGGGTAGTAAAGGATTTCCCCATTCAGGTGTAGTCTCATCCCACCAAATTAACCATAATCCTCTATTATAGTCCACTATGATCTCTGCCTACCCTATTGTTACCCCTTCTCCTGCCCCAGATGCTTCATGTCCATGGTAAACTCTTCAAAGTTGGCTTTAAAATTTGCCTTTGTCTGAACTTTTGTTTGTTTTCTCTATCTTCCACATATAAGTAACACCATCTGGCATATATTTCACTTGCTGACTTATTTCATTTAACATAATCTCTTCCAGCTCCACCCAAGTTGGTACAAATAGTATAAACTTATCTCTTTTGATCACTGAGTAGTATTCCATTGTGTATATATACCACATCATCTTGACTCACTTCTCTGTTTGGGGCATTTAAGTTGTTTCCATACTGTGATAGTGCTACAATAAACATAGGGGTGCAAGTTTCCTTTCCAGTTAGTTTTGTGCTCTTTGGGTTGATACCTAGGAGTGGAATTACCTGGTAATATGACAAGTCCATTATAGTCCTTGGAGAAACCTCCAGACTGCTTTTCATGGAAATTGAACTAGTCTATATTTCCAACAACAATTTAAGAGGGTCCCATTTTCTTCACACCCTCTCCAGCAGTTGTTGCTTTGTTTTTTGATATGGGCCATTCTCACAGGTGTGAGGTGATATCTTTTTTTTTTTTAAGATTTATTTATTTATGCATACCGAACTGGAGAGGTGCAGGGGCAGTGAGAGGATTCACCAGAGACAGAGCAGGGAGCAGAGCAGGTCAAATGATGAAGTACACTGCTGAGGGGAGCAGCAGGTGGTCCAGGAGAGCTCTACAGTGCCATGTGGGTCACCTCCAGGGTGGGGATCGAACTCATGCTGAAGTGGCTTTAGCTTCCTAGTGCTGTGCTTTAACCCGCTTTGCCACCGGGAGGGCCCGAGGTGATATCTTATTATGGTTTTGATTTGCATCTCCTTTTGATGTGATGATGGAAATTTTTCCATGTTCCTGTTTGTCACCCATGTGTATTCTTTGGCGAAGGAGACTGCTTACTTTTGATTGGGTTATATTTTTTCTTTTTGTGTGTGTGTTGAGTTGTATGAGCTCTTTGTAGGTCTTGAATATCAGTTTCTTGGGAGGTGCATGGAGTGAAATATTTTCTCCCATTCAGTAGGATACTCTTCATCTCAGTTATAGTCTCTTTTGTCAAAAAGCTTTATAGTTTGATGTAGTTCCAATATTTTATGTTCTCTTCTATTTTCCTTGCTGTTAGAGATGAAATCACAAAGACATCTCTGAAGTTTGTGTAATAAAGTATTTTTGCTGAAGTTTTCCTTTATGTATTTTATGGTGTCAGCTCTTACATCCAAATATTATCCATTTTTAGTTGATTTTTGTGTATGGTGTGAAAATAGTGGTCTAGCTTCATTCTTTTGCATGTGGCTTTCCAGTTTTACCAACACTATTTAAATATACAATTACTAGTATTCTTGGTTCACTCTCTATACAGATGTGAGTTTATTTTTGGATTTTTAATTGTAGTACATTGGTCTGTATGTCTGTTATTTTTGTAGCCATGCTTTTAAATTATGATGGCTGTTTTGTATAAATTCTGGTGATTCCACCTTCTTCCTCAATTTTGTTAGGTTTGTTTTGCTATTTACAGGTCTTTTGTTATTCCATATGAATTCCGTAATGCTTATTCATTAAAGAATGCCATGAGGAATTGCATTGAATCTGTTGATTGCTTTGAGTATAATGACTAGTTGGATGCAGTTGGTCTTTCCAATCCATGAACAGGGAATATCTCTTCACTTCTTTATGTCTATTTCCATTTCTTTTAACAAAGGCTTAGAGCATCCTTTGTGTAGGTTCTTCACCTTTTTTGTTTGATTTACCTTAGGCATTTGATTTTGGGGGTTTAATTGTAAATGGCTCATTTCCTTAATTTCTTTCCTTTTGTAGCGCACTCTGCATATTTTCCTGCTGTCTTTTGATAAATGAATTTTAGCTTGATACCTCTATGTTCTTAGAAGATGCTGGGTATGAGTTAATGTTTGAGTTAATTGCTGATACATGTTTTGTGATCCAGAATGTGGTCTGTTCTGGAGACTGTCCCATTTGGGTAAGAGAAAATGTGTAAGAGATTCAGGAGGTTTAATTCTCTATTTAAGGATGTTATATTCCTGTTTGGTTGATCTTCCATGGGTGAGAGTGCGATTTTGATTTTGTGTTCAGAGTTGATAGGACTTGCCTAATGTGGTTTGGTTATCCTTCATTTGGTGCAGGTATGAGTGTTATATTTTCTTGATGTATCATTTATGTATATCTGTCTCTCTTTGTCTCTTGTTACATATTTTTAATTGGAATTCTGCATTGCCTGAGAGAAGTATGGCTGTCATTGCCTTCTTTGAGGCCCATTTGCTTGTAAGATTGTTTTCCAATTCTTTACTTTGAGCCTGTTTTTCATTGGCGTTTAGGTGTCACTTGGAGAGAGCAGAAAGTTGGATTCTGTTTCCTGATCTAACTACAATAGATACTCTTTGTCTTTTAAGTGGTGATTTCAATCCATTTATGTTTAAAGTGATTATTGATATTTGAATGTCCATTGCTACCATTTAATCCTCAAATTTTTTGGTCAATCTATTTGCTTAGCTGTTTCTTTGTGTATACTTCCCTTTTCAGTTTCAATGTGTATGTTTCTTTTAATACTTCTTGGATGGATTATTTAAAGTTTGCAAATTCCTTGAGCTTTTCTATGTTCGAAAAGGCCTCCTTCAGATTTGTAAGTCAGTCTTGGAGGACAGAGTACTCTTGGCTGGCAGTTTTTCTCTTTACGTGTTCAAAGCATGCCACTCCAACCTCTCCTTACTCATAGTGTTTCTTCAGAAAAGTCTGATATTAACCTGACTGGGTTACCTTTATTGATGATTTGGTTTTTCCATGTTGGCAGCTTCAGTGTTCTTTCTTTGTACTGAATTTTTGGAAATTTCACTATTCCATGCCTTGGTATAATTTTATTCTATCTAGATATCCTGGAGTTCTCTTAGCTTCCTGTATTTGTATATTTATTCCCTTCTCTAGGATTGGGAACTTTGCCTCTATTTTTCTTTAAATACACTTTCTCTTCCTTTCCCTCTTTGGTATTCCCTTTATACTTTTATGTTGTCTTTTTTTCATGAGTTGAAGCTTTCCTGTTTATTATTATTTTTTTTGTTTTTCTCTTTTCTTTTCTATCCGAGTTATTTGTATTTATGCCTCTTTAATTACATTAGTTGTTATTTCACTTGATGTATTCTACTTCCACAACTTACTCTTAAATTTTTTATCTCCTGTATTTCTCTTTTGAAGTCCTGACAATCCATTTTATCTTATTTAGAGCTTTATTTTCTTCTGTCTTCATTGATTTCATTTCTAAAGATAAACATTTACTTTTTTGAGCAATTTACCATTTCTTTAAAGTTCTTTATCATTACAATTCTAAACTCTGTATCTGATAGGAAAAACATATCTCCCATGTCTATGAATTGGGGTTCTGGAGATTTGATCTCTTTCTGTGTTGTTTCTTCACTTGAGAATTCATGTTGCCATTTGTTGAGTTTTCCATTGTGTTTATTATTAGTTTGGGGACACTCTACTTTCCTTTGGGGAAGGCTTCTATCCTCTCACTGGTTAGGGTTCTCACCTATCTAGGTAGCCTGCAGGTAGAGGATTCACAGGAAGTGAAACCTGGCTTACTCCCTAATGCAGGCCTCACCATGGTCTCACCATGTGTGGTTTGCTGGTAGAGATCTTGTGGGAAATGAAAATGTCTCTGTAGGTGTAGGTCCTGGTGGGGTTCTGTAGAATGTCACAAGACTTCCGCCAGTCTGGTGAGCACTGGGTTGATTTTGGGAGAAGTCAAAGGCCTCTGCTGGTCTAAGTGGGGGCTGCTGCAGTCTTAAGATACCTGTAACTAGTCTGATAGCTCTTTGATATGGGCCCAGAGTCTTACCAGTATGAGTGGGCACTGGAGAGATCTCACAGTGTCTAAGGCCTCTGGAGTTTTGCGTAAGGGCTAGCAGTGTTTTGTAGAGGTTGTAAGGTCTCTGGCCATGTAGTATTGCTCCCTGATGTGGGTCCAGGTTCTCAAACAGGGGCTCTCAGCAGTGAAAAATTGTCCCTGAATGTCAGGCCTTGGCTTAAGGCACAAACCAGTTTGCATTTAAATTAAATATTGAATGGATTTAATGCTATAAATATTGATCTTAGCTGAGAATAGTTGCATTTGTATCTGTGGTCAAATTTAACAATGTTCAGTTTTGTGTTCGCTAGGTAATCCTAAAGCTTGAGATTGATCTGTGTGCATTCATGTGGGCTCAATCGTATATTATCAAAATATAGTTTAGGTGTCTTGTTTTGCTACTACATGGTGCTCCAGTCTATCCATGGAAGTTACATGAGGCCTTTTAAAGGTTCAGTTTGATGATTGAAATACCAAACTTAAACTGCTGCTATATTTTAAAATATTCTCTAAGCCGCAATTGTCTCTGCAGACAGAGATGACAAATTTAAACCCAAAAGCAAGGGGCAACATATATGTTTGTTTTGTTCTGTATTTATTACCCAGTTAACTTGATCTGAATCAATAGGCCTTTTTTTTTTCATTTTCTTTTGAACTGTTTATTTATTTTTTTTTTGTACAATATATAACTGCATGTTTTCTTCTCTCAGGTTCATTCCCTGTAAATTCCCATCACCAAGTCACCCATGAAACATTACTATAGTCCCTTGTGCTCTTCCCTCCCCTGTTTTAATACATTTGCTCCCTCCTCCCCTGCAGAAAGTCTCTGATTTATAGTTGCCTACTATTTTTATTATTCATTATTATTGTTTTTTTTCCTGATCCCGTATTTGGTTCCCATATATTCCTTCTATAAGTGAAAGTATTCTATATTTTTCTTTTCCTTCTGGCTTATTTCACTGAGCATAATCTCATCCAGCTCCATCTACATTCCTGTGAATTACATGAGTTTATTTTTTTTTTTTGATTGCTGAATTGTGTTCATTGTGTATATATACCATGCCTTCTTGATCTAGTCATCTGCTTTGGGACACTTGGGATATTTCCATATTATATCTATTACAAATAGTGCTGCAATAAACATAGATGTGCAGATGTCCTTTTGAATTATTGTTTTTACATCCTTTGGGTAGTGAATCTATAAGCCATTTAAGAAAATCAAATGACAATATTCTTTCAGCCCCACACAGACTGGTTTTATTCTCCTGAAATAGGTTTTTGGTTTGAAATATAAAATGTCAAATGGAATTCATATATTACTTGAATTCCTTACAAGACTCAGACTGTTCTCGACCTGTGTAAAGAGGTCAAGGCTATTTGCATGAGCTGATCTGAATCAGGGATATTTTGTGTTCATTTGTTGTTATTATTCCAGAGAGATGAAGAATATTCTGGTGTTCCTAGAGAGATTGAGAGGGATGTGGGGAGTATGTCTGGTGTCTGCCTGGTCTCCTCTTGTAGGTTCTGATGTTCATTGACAAGCGTCTCAACTTTCTTCAGTTCCTAGTGATAAGATGTGGCCCACAGTCAATGACGTTTTCTCCTCAGTGTTTAGAGGATGTCAGCAGAGTGTTCCTGAGGTTTGGCACACTTTGGAAAATCCAGCAAGAGCTGGAGAATGAGGCTGTCTTTCCCTTGGTAGTTACTGGCGACGGGGTAATTGCGTCTGAGGGCAGCGTTCACCAAAGAGGAAACGAAGCAATGAAGAAAATGTGAGGGTGACTTCAGCCCTACTTGGGGGGTGTAGGTGAGTGTTTGCTTTGGGAATTTACATGAAACACTAGTCAGGAACACCCAGATATAACCTATGATATTTTTCAGTGCTCTAAAATGTGTCAGGTCAAGAATCTGAGAAATATGCTTTCCCCATTAACAATTGACTACATTTTATAACCATCTTCTATGTTTTAGGGAAGCAAACTGGAATTTCTTGGATGCAGGAGTGATGACTTATATTAACAGAAATGCTTTGTTAGCCAGAAGGGCACCTAAGTAATGCAGATCAATAGTGAGAGATTACACATCCAGGCAAGTCTTTTATTCCTAGAAAGGTACCTAGAAATCCTGTCCCCCAGCATAACAATAAACAGGCAACTGTTTGGGTTTCCATGAAGGAAATATTGTTTTGGGTGTAATTTGTAATCAGTTCTAAACTCCCATGGAACAGCAGCACAGTCCATATATATATATTTTTTTTTTGTAAACTTAGTTCATTTACTTGTTCAGAATTTGCTGTCCATTAAAAAAAAAAATCCAACAACTTTGACTGTACAACATAGGCAGTTACTTGAACAACAGAGGTGACCTGCTCATGAGGGAAAATTCTCTTAAGACTGAGAATAAGAAAGTCTGGGTTTTCACTTTGTTGTGTGACCAGAGCCTTGCTGTCTGAGCTAGGTTTCCTGTCCTATAAAATGAAGGAATAAAAATACAGGTTAATATTCAACAACTATTTGTTAAATAACAACTTTGTAAAAGGTTGTTTCTATAACCTTAGAAATGATGGTTGCTCCACCCCAACCATCACCATTTCTTTCAGCTCTATCTGATTTCCAAGATATGCTTCAGCTCTAATAATTTTTTAAAAAAAACAGAATTGTCCCAAAAGTCTACAGCAGATGTTGCTAGCAGATTTCTCATTTTTTCTGAGATTATATTATATATATATATTTTATATGTATGCATATATATACCTTATATATATGCATATATATATATAATGATATAATAGTTTACTTTTACATCACTTTGTGCCTTTTTCCATTTCAATTATAATCCCTGTGGGCTTCCCATCACCAAATCACCTGTGTGCCATCACCATAATCCAGGGCACTTCCTGCCCCCACCCCCCCTTTTTGATCCCATTCTCCACTGCACCCACATAAAATATCTCTGGCATATAGTTGCTCATTATTATCCCTCCCTCCCCCCCATCCTTTATGCTCCTGCTATGAGTGAAAACATCCAGATTTTCTTTTTTTTTTTCTGAATTATTTCACTAAGCAGGATCCCTTCCAACTCCATCCGCGTTGTGGCAAAAGCACGAGTTTATCTTTTTGATTGCTGAGTAATATTCCATTGTATATATGTACCACATCTTTTTAATCCAGTCATCTACTTTTACAGCCCTAATAGTTTTTTTTTTAATTCTTGAAACTTAGGTTTAAAATTCTATAAGGGTCTTACTTGTTGTGTAACAAAAATAGAAACATCTTTATTGTAAACAATTGCAAGTTTCCCTTTAGCAATAATCGCAGTCCATACTTTGATATAACAGTATCAGACCTGGTTTTGTGGATACTCAAATTATAATAATGTATTGACATCTTTCTATGGGAAACAATTTCTTATTGCTTTTTAAAGACTCTTTATTAAGGATAATCTTCAGGTCCTAGTGTAGACCGTACACTTTCATCCTCCAATTAGTCTCATTTTAGGCTCAATTCAATATGATATTACTAATAAAGTGAAAAATTGAAAGTATGTTGGAAAGACTGGATTGCATCATGGAGATAAAACCCTATTTCATATGCCAAATTAGTTTATTTTGAAATCACACTTTTTTCTTTTCTTTTTATTTGACTTCCACTCTTCATACATAACCCTTTTCCAGTCCCCCAGTTCTCTCTTCAGATACTCCAAAGTGAGACTTTCAAGGTACTTCATGTTTAGAAGATTCAAACATTTTTGAAAGAAGTGGTTGACAGTGGTATTTTATTGAAACTTGAATGTTAGTGTGATTTAATTTTACATGGAGAGTTGATCACTATGGCAACAAAGAACAGCCTTTTCCGAATAATAGAGCTAGAGGAGAAAAAATTGATTAGAATAAAAAGACTGTTTAGTTTTTGTTTTACTTTCAATTTGTTTATAATTTGAACCAAAACTCTATATAAACACCAATGAAATGTTTCTGCTTTCAAAGGAAAACATTTTTAGTTAGGTTTACATAATGTAAAGCCACTAGAAAGAGATGCTTTTGATAGTTTAATTTTCAAATGTGATAATAGTGACAGTATCTTTTTGGAGATATTTATGTAAGAAAGAAGTATAATCTAAAATACATGTACATAGGTGTATAGATAGATTCTTTTTTTTACAAAAGGTGTAATATATTCATCTATCCATTAATTCATACAACAAATATTCACTAAGTAACTATGCAACTAATTGAGAATCCAGTGTTGAACAAACTCTGATTTGGT
Source organism: Condylura cristata (assembly GCF_000260355.1). Classification (NCBI taxonomy): domain Eukaryota; kingdom Metazoa; phylum Chordata; class Mammalia; order Eulipotyphla; family Talpidae; genus Condylura; species Condylura cristata. Next base: position 66,943,764 of record NW_004567107.1, on the reverse strand, counting down.
CTGTGTTCTCATGGGGTTTTCATTCCATGGGAGGTATTGTCTATGTCTTAAATCTCTGAAACATGAATTTAATAGTATCTAATATTTTAATGTATACATATGCACCAATTTATTCTGCTATTTTTAATGCTTAGAGTGATGTTAGTTTATTTTTTTATGATGCACAATTAAATGATTTGTTTATCTGTATTTTAATCCTATTTTCTAGTTGTTTCCTTAGGATTGCTTCCTAGAATGGAAATTAATTAGATGCTTACAAATGTATAAATTTCTTCTTAAAAAGCTAATGGAAAGTGACAAAGATCACTTACAAATGAAAAGAAAACTGTTTCATCAACACTATTTCTAGAAATACAGCATGGATAACATATGGCAGTACATGCGTTATTAATGTCTCCTAAAGTAGGTATGAACTTTTGTATTAGAAATACAACCAAAGTTTAATAAAATATCAAAACTCAATACCACTTAATGTATAAAGACTGTGGGAAAGGTTAGCTTGATCACAGAGAAAAAAGGATGACACATCAATATATTAAGTTTGAATTTGACAGAAAATACGCTATCATTTTGCATGAATTTGCTTTTCCTGAATATCAGTCAAATCAGGTCAAAAAGCAAATTGCAATGTCAGAACCCAGTGGTTTGAGAAATCAGTTAGAAGTTGACTGTCTTTGGTCTATAATTACTCATTATTAGAATATTTGCTTGGGAACAGAGATGGATTCTTGTCACACATTTTTATCTTAAGAATCTTTCATTCCTTCTGCTAATTACAGAATTTCTGAGAATGTAATGTATACATATGGAATTTTTTGTTATTATTCAAAATATATTTCAATTGAATTTTACAATCATAAGAGCTAACAACATATCATTTTACAAGATTTTCATTTGCAAGAAAAAAATTATAAATGCTGCTTCATTTTATTTGGCTAAAAACATTGGCTCAGATAGTGAGTATTTCTCACTTAACCCCACTGTATCCTGATGATATAATGACAGTGAAGCTACCCAAATTTTAGAGGTGTGGAGTGGTAGTCTTGAGTCAGACTTGGGTCTTGAGGCCTGTGGCTTCAGGCAAGTTAGTTTCTTTTTGTCTGAGCTTTTTCACCTATATAATGAGGAGGTTGGCAATGATGATCCATCTCACCTTCTGTATCTCATCTCCCCTGTGCATCCTTCCATACCTCTTCACTTATTACTATATGTGAGAAAATTTTGACAATCAAATCAAATATATATAATTTGTGCATGTTGTTCATTCAGAACAGAGGGATGGCCTCCTTGCATAAAGAACACAACTTTCTTCCTCCTCCCTGTTCCCTCTTCTCCTCCTCCAACCCAACTCCTCTTTATATGCCTCCTTCTTGTTTTGGTCTTTGCTCTCCACTATTTCCTCCTCTGCCTCTGTTTGTCACCCCATCCATCCTCTTCCTCTCTATACAACTGTTTTTCCTTACTATGGCTTTTGCTTTGGTTTTGTTCAAAATTAGGTGCCTTGAAGGGGAGGCACAGAGTTCAACAACCTTGGGTAGGTCATATAATTTCCTTGGAGTTTGATTTCTGTTGTTGTCTCTTTTTCATCTTAACTGACACAACCCTTTACACATACTCATACACATGCACCCACACCCCTAGGCACACAGTGGGCCAAGTAAAATCAATCTCTGTGTCCTCTCAGACAAAGGGATTACAAGATTTTTCTCCAAACTGAAACACATTCACAAAGTTGGCCTCCAGTCCTCTTCACCTCTTGCTGTCTCCTTTCTAAAGACACAGCTCAAATGGACTTCCTTCAGTAAGCTTTCTTTGTTAATCCTTGTAGGTTAAGACAACATTGTTATTTAAAACACCTACAATCCTTTGCATTTTCCATCTCTAATTCTAAATTTACATTTGGCAATACAGGACCCTTAGAGGGCATCTGACACTTGATAGTACTAAGCCCCACATTTGTTATGATTTTTCTCTAACTTCATACCTATGATAATGTTTAATTTATAAATTAGGCACAGTGAAAGAGTGATAATAGCTATTACTAAAATACAGTTATAACAATATATTTTAATAAAAGTTTTTTGAATGTGGTCTCTCTCAAAATGCCTTATTGTATACAATATTTTTGAACTATGGTTGACTAGGGTATTAAAATGGTATAAAGGGAAATCATAGGTAAAAAGGAATTACTGTACATGAAAATCAGAAATATTAAACATACATATAAATAAGAAAAATTCGTCTTTTCTCTCAAACAAGATGAAATTATCTCTAAACCCCAACATAGGACAGAAAGAGTAATGAATAGGGCTGAAATTATAAGTTAGCTATTCTCTGGGTCTGAGAAAATAGTTCAAATTGTATGGGGTAATTTGGACAAAATTCATGAAGGGTGAATCAGGCATATAACTGAGGAATTCCATCAAATTCCTGGCCTACAAACAGAGACTATGAATGTGCTGATACTAACTAGAGGAGCAGTATTTATAGTCATGCAATTAACTTATTGATTGATTTTTTTTTAAGATTTATTTATTTATTCACACAGAACTTGGGTACAGGCCAGAGATATGGAGAGTGAGAGGATTCACCAGAGACAGAGGGGGGAGCAGAACAGGCAGATGGATGAAGTACACTGCTGAGGGAAGCAGCGGGTGAGTCAGGAGAGGTCTGCCTCGCCATGTGGATCACCTCCGGGGCAGGTTGGGAACAAACTCATGAGGAAGCGGCTTAAGCTTCTTAGTGCTGTGCTTTAACCTGCTGTGCCACCAGGGAAGGCCCTGATTGACTGATTTTTTTATTCATATAAGAACTGGGATCTAGGCCAAAGGTGAGGGAGATTAGAGGACTCACCAGAGAGAGAATTGGGAGCAGAACAGATAGATCTACTGAAATACACTGGGTGAGACAGGAGAGGTGTGTTGTGCTATGTGGGTTAGCTCCCTGACTGGGGATCGAACTCATGCTGCAGTGGCTTGTCACAGCTTGATAGCACTGATTTTAAAACTCGTACCACAAGGAGCCCTAGTCATGAGCTTTATGATGGAGGAAGCAGCTTTATGTCATTCTAGGACGGGGTTCTTGTGGATGGCTCTGCCAGTGCCCCTACAGTAGTCTCAATCTCACCTTAGTTCAGCTGCCTTGAGATTTATGTTAGATCTGGATTTCCCTAGAAGTAGATGGGGTTAGTAACTTTTGGAGGAAATAATATAGTCATCAGCAAGGGAAAGCTAACTAGAGAAAAGGGGCCACAAATACAATTGAAACTCTTATTCATGAGGAGCTCATAGACTCCAGGTCAAAGCACATGAAGAGCACTGATGCTAAGGCAGGTGATAAGCTCAACCTTTGGGTGAGGAATTAACTACTAAGGAAATGAATAAGGACAAAGCCATATGGAAATGACTTTAAAATACGTATGTCTAAAATCAAAGGATAGAAGATGGAAAAAGTCCATGTAAATCTTAATCTTACAATAGCTATAGAAGGAGACATTGTTTCCTTTTTTGTTAATTAATGACCTGAGGCTTAAAAATATTGAGAAACTAGCTTAATGTCTCACAACTATTAAGTTGGAGAGCAGGGTTTTTCATTCAGAACTGTCTCCAAAATCAAGTGAGAAACATTGTACTATCATCCCCATTAATGTCTACAGGGCAAAATGTCTTTGCATGCTTCATATCATCTGAAAGGAAGAAATGCAGTAGAACACTTATGCAAAATTACTTAGGAGTCCCTAGAATTGACCTATATTGTACTGTGGACTAGGAAACACTAATAAATGCCATAGAATTCCAATTTAGTATTTATTGAACATCTTTATTTTTCCAGCTCCCTATTAGGTGCTATGGGTAGTGACTACTCAATCTCTAGTCTGAGAGTAAAGACTTGGTTTTGTGCACCAGGTTTGTGAAAATGTACTACAAGATGTGCTTACATGGAAAAATGGATGATGTAGAAAAAAAACAAAAAACAAAAAACAATCAAGATTCCAGAGAAAGCAGTCGCTATGGGTAGCATTTAAATAGGGTATTGGCACATGAGCATGGTTTGGATTGGGTAATCTTTGGTGAGAGAGAATTCAAGAGAGCAGGAATTGCTAAAAGTTCTAAGGCAGGAAAAACAGCCATTGTCAGGTATCAGGAGGTGAAGTTACCAGTCTGGTTAGAAAAGAAATATTCAATGAGGAGTTGCAGAAACTCATGTATATGGATTTGATTTAGGCCCAAATATATAAATCATGTGCTTAGCTGGTCTCATTCACTCCTTTAGTTCTTATAAGCAAAAAGTCATTAAGAAAAAGTTTTATTGGGAAAAATTTAGAATGTGTTCCAAACAAGTGCCAAATTACTCAGTCAATTCAGTCAGTTATAAAGGATCAACTGAACAATATTTTATATAGGTTCTAAAGAATATGTTGGAGGTTAAGAATGCATTGTGAACATGCATGCTCCCAGTTTATGGTTCCCCAAGTTGGAAGAGAAGATGTGTCCATGGTGGTGGGTGGGGCCAAGAGCCAAAGGCCAGGGGCCAGGAAGTTCTTCGGAATGCACATGCTTTTCTCTGCTCCAATTTCTTCACCAACTTTTCAACCTCTCTGGGGCCCATGATTACCTGGTACTAAAACTACAAAGGAAAATAAAATTACAGTTCAAAAATATATTGCAGGCAAAGTGAAATCTAAATAAATAGAAATAGAAAGTGCTGTGATGAAACTTAGAACCAGAGACTGTGAACATGGTTGGAAGTGTCAAGAGATATTACTTCTTCATCCTTTCTAATCAAAGCCAAACAACTTGGGGTTCCCCAAACATGGAACATATCCCGAACATATCATCTCACATGTGGGTGTTTATGAATATTTCTTCCTGGGTTGTAATTATAAACTACCTATTAGCAAATTTTGGGATAAAAAGTTGTTATGTTAGAGAACAAGAAATTGGCTTTTTGAAAGTAAACCTTTTTCAACAATCTGGAGGCCTGCATGTGGTATGGAAACCAGAGGTTTGTTGGGAGGTAACTGAGTTCTCCCTTTTAGAGAAAAATTCCAACACCAAAATGCACCTGATCCAGTCTTTGTGTGGTTAATCCTCTATTGTATTTGAAGATAAACCAAAGCAAGGGCTTCAGTCCTTCAACATGCTGAAGATGCTTTTTCCTGTCAACAGCTAATGTATGAGATGTTTGGACTACAAACCACAGATCACAAACCACATGTTTATAATATTTGTGGTCTTTTGGAAAATGTGTTACCTCTGTGCATAATTTCCTTGGTGAATGTATTCTGGGTCCCTACTGACCTTGTTATCAAAATACCAGAAGAAAATTACCAAGATAAGTTAATATGTTATAACAAGACTCTTGCTGATTTTCCAGTTTAATATAAAAACTGAGAAATATTGACTTCACTATTCAACCTGATAGCTCCACAATATACATTACTGGCTTCCTAAATAAGAACATCTGTTTGGAGTGACAATTATGAATGATTTTGAGTAGTTGAAGGGAGAGTTCTATTAATAATGGTCAAAAATTCCCTCCTTATTTTGTTGATTTAAATAAGGTTTTGTTCACCAGAGATATCTTTAAAATAATAAACCTTCAAATTAAATACTGTCTGTTGGAAAATTTCCAAATCTACTTAGGATTAAAAAAAAAAAGATAAATTAAACAAACACAAAATACAGAAAGTAGCGGGCACACTCTCTTCACTATTTTGAGGCCATTTCATTGGAGATGAACAGTCAGACTGAATCTCTTTTTCCAAAGAGATTTTCTAAAGCACCTTTTGTTGAGAGGGAGGGAGCAAAGAAAATATAAACAGAAGAGAAATTTCTGAGTTACTCTCAAGACCAAGGGAAATTATAAGCAGATCATCAATCTTTAGTAACCCAATTTTTGGTGGCCATTTTCAGATCTCTCTTCACTCCAGTCTCTGAAAAACAGAAATAACAAGGTCAAACCTCACATAAGCTTTATAACTGACTGTTTCTCAGAAGAATAGGGCAATAAGACTGTAGGCCTTATTTCTAATTTTGGCTGATATTTTCCCGTTCATTTCCATCAAAACGAAAGCAAATGTATTGTGAAGTTAAACTTCATGCTCCCTGGTGAATTAAAAAATAATTCCGGAAAAGGAGAGGGACTCCCAATGTTCACTAATTTTCTAATATTCTATTAAGTAATTAGTTAGGTTTTCATCATTTCACTTTTAATAAAAAGAATGATGATAATAATGAGTTATGCGGGCTGACCCATGAAAATTAAGGCATTATGGGTCATCCTGCCCACTGAGATATTAAGTAGTTTTCAGGGTCTATCTAAGATAAAGCCAATTTAGTATGAACTAAGAACAATGGAAAAATTATATCAAAGGTATTTGTGTTTTTATTTAAATTTTAGCTTTCAGACCTGGGATCCCTTGAGATTTACATTTTTTTTTTAAAAGATTTTATTTATTTACTCAGTACTGGGATACTGGCCAGAGGTGCAGAGATGGTGAGAAGATTCACCAGAGACAGAATAGGAAGCAAAACAGGCAGATTGAGGAAGTACATTGCTGAGGGGAGCAGCGGGCAGGTCAGGAGAGGTCTGCAGCGCCATGTGGGTCACCTCTGGGGCTGGGGATTGAGCTTATACTGAAGCAGCTGCAGCCAGCTTGCAGTGCTGCATCCTAACCCATTGTGCCACCGGGGAGGGCCGAGATTTACATATTTTAATACTTCAAAGGGAACACAATTTTGGCCCTAGTTTATATTCAGAAGACTTTGATTGAGAAGTTGTTAATAATTAATAATGAAAGCCAAAACCACACATGTATATTAATGGGTAGACAATTATGTTAATGGCTGAATAATGTTCTATCACACATTTTAATTATACATTTTATTGGCAGGTGTTGCTTTTAGACGCTGCTCTCCTAAAGCAAGCTTGTACTTGATATTCACATTTAACAAAGTTTAAGAAGCAAAATATGCATAGTGCAGATGACTTGCTCAAGGCCTAGGAGTAAAGTGGGAGATGGAGGCAAAGCCTGGGAGCTTGAATTGTTTGCTTAGGTTTTCTCAGTTGCTTCTTCTCTGTTGCCTAGAACTAGTGGTAATTCCTTACTTGACTATTTGATTATTATACTTGAATGATTAAGAAAAATGTATATGCTCATAATTTCATAACTGTTAAGGGGATCAACCCCATCAGGGAAAGTTACTAAGAAAAAACCTCATCATTTAATATAATAATAAATTTAAACTCTATAGTGGCTAATGTCTATCTTGGACATGCTCTTAATTGATTTTATAGGATATGACCTTGGGAAAGATACCTAAATATGTGTAAAACAACTAAGCACAATCTCTAAAATACTATGTTTTTACTTCAAGATCTTCATTTATCAAATCTAGCTCTAGTTCTCAGTTTACAATAAGTTAGCTCTGTTCTGTAGCTCACCATTCATTACCAGGTTAACTTCTCCATGCTGAATCTTATCTAGGTCTGTGAAAGGGGTAGGTGGAAGGTACTTCTCCTAATGAGGATGCTGGGAACATACACAGAGGAGCATGAGGTGGGGGAACTGGGGTGAACAGCCCGAAGACCATAACCACAGTGGGGCGTGGCGGTATAGGATCATACTCTAGGATTAGATTTCAATGCATGTAAATGAAGACGCCAGTATGCTTTGTATGCAAATAAGAGGTTTGGTTTTCCCTTATATAAGAATTTTCTGAAGGTAGACAGATAAGGCTGAGATCAGGCAATTGCAGTTCCTTCATCAGGAACTAAGCTCCATCATTTCTTTTGCTCCACCATTTCAGCAAGCATCTTCCTAAGTCACTTGGCCTCAGGGCTCAAGAGGGCTTCTGAAGCTTCAGCCATTAACTGTGAAATTGAGAAGAGGAAGGGCAGAAGGGCACACCTCTAAATCAAGTCAGAACATTTCTGACGGAATAGAGAAGCACTACTTAACACTTCTGCTTATATCTTTACTCCTACTGGCAAGGAGGTCTAGGAAATGTAATCTTTTTACTAAGTTATAAAATAGTTCTGCCAGTGAGGAAGAAAGGACTGTGGATATTGCAAAGATAACTTATTGCCTTTGGGATACCACCCACATGCCCACTGTTGTTTTCATTCATGCCACTCTGTGACCTATAGTCTAGGTAATCTGTAATGAAAAATTTCTTGACCAATCTCCAATTCCTAGATTAAAATAATTTTTTTGCTAACATGTTTATGACTAGAAAGACTTAATATGACGGTGTATGTTGAACTGTTAGTGGTATATTTCAAGTAGTTGTGATGATCTGAAGAAAAGGTAGAAAAAGATAAGAAATTTTTAGGCAAATATACTTCACAGGAGATAGGTCATCTCCCCCAAGTATCCTTGGTATCCTTGTTTCCCTTTTTTTTTTTTCAGTGATTTTCAGAACTGGGTCAAACCAAAGCCTCCTCACCACTGCTCTGATTTCCAAGTCAGTGATTTTGGGCTCTGGTTTTGCTTAAGATATTTTGATATCCCTCTGTCCAAAATACATATATTTGGGCTCTATCATAATCTCTGACGTTGTGTATTATAGTCATATACATTTTGCAAAAGCAACTCAGTTCTTATTGGTAGTCATTCAGGATCAATAACTACTGCTTTTAGAGCTTTCTGATTAATGTGGATTTTTTTTTTTTAAAGATTTTATTTATTTATTCATACAGAACTGGGGTACAGGCCAGAGGCTCAGGGACGGTGAGAGGCTTCACCAGAGACAGAGTGGGGAGCAGAACAGGCAGATTGACGAAGTACACTGCTGAGGGGAGCAGCGGGCGGGTCAGGAGAGGTCTGCCACACCATGTGGTCTCCTCCGGGGCAGGCAGCAGGCGGGAATCGAACTCATGCGGAAGTGGCTTCAGATTCTCAGTGCTGTGCTTTAACCCGCTGCGCCACCAGGGAGGGCCTAATGTGGATTTTTAAAAAAATGTTTCAGCCTCATCTCAAAAATAACTACTTAGCACAGGGAATGATGCCCATCCCAATTCCAATTAGCACAACCAGGGAACCAGTATCTGTTGGGATATGGCATATCTAGGGTTCTTCATCAATGCCTTGATCACAGACTTCTGTTACTGAGGGCGTCCCTGCTCTGAGAATGGAGAATATTTGTCTAAGATGCTATATGTTTATAGCTTGCTAAGTTAGGCTTTTCTTCAAATGCCAGTTCTAGATTGGGTGACTTTTGTGACTTTACAACTTATTATGACGAACATCTGTTATTTGTGTCTGTCAATATATTTTCTTTTAGGATATATTTGTCACTCTGATCCATGTGGCTCCAATAGGAAAGTCCAATAGAAGACCCTGTTATCATGCTTATCACAAGGTTGATACATCACACACTTCTGGGGTGAATTATTAGCCACTGTGGTTGGAAGAGAACCTCCAAGAGAAAGATACATTCTCCTGAAACTGAGATTTCTGAAACTTTCCTGGAGAGATGTGGGGGGAAAACATGATGTTCGTGTACTGATAGTCTATGGACTCGCAAAACTGCTGACCAAATTTTCACCTGTGGTCAGCTGGGGCACAATGTACAGTGAGGGTGAAAATTCTGAGAACAAGGTAGCTGTGATTATGAATCAAGTAAAGACAATGAGAAATAGAATAGAAGTAGGATGTTTTCTTTTAACATAATTTTATATTTTAATAGTTGTATCAAACTTTGGGCTTACCTCAAGACATGGATTCAGACTGAAATCTTCATGAGATTGTGATTGAAGTCTACCATTGTATTGTGTAGTCATAATCAACAGTTGGAAAATAGCATAATAGAAAATATTAAAGCACATTATATATAACTGGTAAGAAATGTTTCATGTAATTTATAGTTTGATTATATGTATATATGAACTTGTCATATAAATTTATTTTATAATGTAGACTATGACTGAAAATGCTCGAATAACAGATTATTTATAGATTTTTTTTTTGGTTTATAGGACTAAAGTTGTTAAAAACAAAATTTATAGATTATTAATTTATGTACCAGTTTAATTCATGAGCTGACTAGGTTTCTTAATAAAAATTAGGGTTTTTGGCCAAGGATCCCAGTAGTTGGAATGGGCAAGACATGATGGAATTTTCAGGTCTTTCAAATGTTCTTTCTTTTTAAAAAAGGTTTTATTTGGCCCTCCCTGGTGGCGCAGCGGGTTAAAGCACAGCACTGAGAATCTGAAGCCACTTACGCATGAGTTCGATTCCCGCCTGCCGCCTGCCCCGGAGGAGACCACATGGCGAGCCAGACCTCTCCTGACCCGCCCGCTGCTCCCCTCAGCAGTGTACTTCGTCAATCTGCCTGTTCTGCTCCCCACTCTGTCTCTGGTGAAGCCTCTCACCGTCCCTGAGCCTCTGGCCTGTACCCCAGTTCTGTATGAATAAATAAATCAATCTTTAAAAAAAAAAAAAAGTTTTTATTTATTTATGTCTGGAAGAACTGAGGCATAGGCTGGTGGTGTGGGGGGGTGAAAGCATACACCAGAGACAGAGGGGGGACAGTCCACTCTGAGTTTTGAGGACAGTAAGAGACACTTCTGACATGCAACAAGGATCCCCAAAGGAGACTGAGTAGAAACAAGAGGGTCATTTGATGATGAAAAACTTGAAGCTTACACGCAGTAACTACTGGAATAGTTGCCTAGCAACACTACCCCACCTCTTTTCTGTGACATCTACACATATTTCCTTTATTTTGTTATGATTCAGAATTCACTTGAGTACTTTATTTTAGAAATTATGTGTAATATAAAAGGGCATATAGAAGATTGATTTATTAGTGTCATTTAAAAAACACACAATACAAGCATGCTTTAAAAAGTTAATGACTGACTTTGACTATACAACAACAGCAAATGTTTTGATGTAAGAAAAAATGGGAAATATCTAAAAATCTTGATACTAATTTTCTTTTCAGTGCTAAACTCTGCCACTCTCCTCATGGCATATGTTTAGGCGGATGTTTCTAGCTGTGCGGGGACCCATGTTGTAGCTCGTAGATTTTTTGAAACTATGTTTATTGAGGTAAATATTTTCAATCTTGTGTTTGCTTTGGTGGTTTAGGTTAAACTCTGATACATGTATGTTTTCATAGCATGCCAGCTACCAATGCCCAAATAATTTTTCACCATGTTCCATTTTGGCCTCCTCTCTCCCACATCCTTAGTCCACTACCCTCACCTTCTGATTTCCTCAGTTTTTCAGTCAAAAGTCAAGGTTGACTATTCCGTGTATAAGTGAAACCATTTGGTATATATGTCTTCTTCTGACATATTTTGCTTAACTATATCCAGTTCCATCCACATTGCTGCAAATGGCAAGAGTTCTTTTTTTTTTTTTTTTTTGATAACTGAGTAGTAAACCAGTGTACATATATACCACATTTTTTTTCTGATCCACTTCTCTGTCATCAGACATATGAGCATAGGAATCCAATTTACCTTTAAATTAGTGATTTTTGCATTCACCAGGTAGAGACCTAGGAGTGGAAGTGCTGGGTTATATAGTAGGTTTATTTTTAATATTCAGAGGAACTGCATTTTATTTTCCATAAGGGCTCAATCCAACCAACAGTGTAGAGGATTAAATTTTCCTTACATTCTCACACTTGGTTTTTTCTGGTCTTTTTGATATGATTCTTATGGGTGTGAGATGGTATCTCATCTTGGTTTTGATTTGCATTTCGCTGTTAATAAGTGAGTTGAAGATTTTTTCATGTTACTAGTGACTACCTGTATGTTCTATTTAGAGAAATGTCTATTTAGTTCTTCTACTAAAGAATTCATTTTTTTAAATGGGGTTCTTTTTTTAATGAATTTTATGATTTCTTTGTAGATCTTGGATATTAGCTTTGTCAAATATGTTAAGTGAAAATATTGTATTTTCACTTCATTCAGTAGGACGACTGAATATTAGCTTGGATATTAGCTTTGTCAAATATGTTAAGTGAAAATATTGTATTTTCACTTCATTCAGTAGGACGACTTTTTTTGTTTACTGATAGTTTCTTTCACTATGAAGAAACATTTTAGTTTGATGCAATCATTATTTATTTATGTTTGATTTTGACATTCTTACAAAAAAAATATCCACAAAGACTTTCCTGAAGCTAATACCATGGAGGATTTTGAATATTACTTCTTTGGTGTATTTGATAGTTTGAGTCTTACATCTATGTTTTTGATACATTCTGGGTTAATTTTTCTGTAAGGTATGAGATAGTGAACTAGATTTATTCTTTTGCATGTGACTCTCCAGTTTTCTCAAAACCATTTTTTGAATGGACTCTCCTTTCTCCAGTGTATACTCTTGGTTCCTTCATTGTAGACTAAATGTCCACAGATATGCAAGTTTATTTCTGGGCTCTCAATTCTATTCTATTGGTCTATGTTCTATTGGTCTATGTCTGTTTTTGTTCCAATACCATATTGTTTTAATTATGAAAGCTTTGTAGTGCCGTTTAAAGTCTTTCTCTTTTTTGTCAGGATTGTTTTGTGGTTACCGTATTTTGTGGTTCTCTATGAATTTTATTATTGTTTGTTCTTTTTCATCGAAGAATGCCATTGGAGATATGTCAGGGATTGCACTGAATCTGGTGTTGCTACAGGTAGGATAACTATCGTAATAGTAGTAATTCTTCCAACCCATGACAGAGAATATCTTTTGATTTTTTTTTAATTTTTTTTTTTTAGCAAGTCACACAATTTTCATTATATAGGTCCTTTACCTACTTTGCTAAGTTTACTCCACAGATTTCTTTTTCTTGTAATGATGAATGGGCTAATCTTGATTTCTTTCTCTTCTAACTCTTTGTTTCATGTAGACACACAATTGATTTTTACACATTGATTTGTACCCTGCAATTTTACTATATTGCTTTGTTATTTATGTGTTGCTTAGTAAAGTCCTAGGATTTTCCATGTATGTTAATATTTCATCTGCAAATAGTAATAGTTTTTTTCTTTTCTAATTTGTATTTTCCTTTTATATGCTCACTTGTCTGATTGTTTTAGCTTGTACTTTTAATACTATATTGAACAGTAATGATGATATTGAGCATCTTTTTCTTGTACCAGATTTTAAAGGAAAAGCTTTCAGATTTTCATCTCATATGATGTAACTGTAGGTTTGTCATATATAATCTTTATTTTGTTGAGGAACATTCACTCTATCCCTAGTGATTTTTTTTTTGTCATAAATGAATGTTTAATCTTATCTACAGTTTCTTTGCAGCTATTGATACAACCATGTGATTTTTATTTTCATTTTATTGATGCAATAAATCACATAACTGATTTTCAGATGTTGAACTATCCTTGTGTACCTAGAATAAATCTCATTTTGTTATGGTGTATACATTTAAAAAAAAAAGATTTATTGTATTTATTTGTGTATATGAGAACTGGGATGTAGGCTAGAAGTGTGGGGAAATAAGGGGATTCACCAGAGACAGAGTGGGGAGCAGAACAGGCAGATCCTCTGAAATGTATTGTTGAGGGGAGGGCTAGGCAAGAAAGGAGAGGTCTACTGTGCCATGTGGGTCAGTTCCCTGGCTAGGGATTAAACTCAGACAGCAGTGGTTGGATAGCTGAATAGTGCTGAGGTTTAACCCCTTGCATAAGGCCTCTGTGAGTCCTTATACAATTTTTTTTTTAAAAAAAGATTTATTTATTTGTACATATAGAACTGGGGTACAGGCCAGAAGCTCAGGGGCGGTGAGTGGCTTCACCAGAGACAGAGCCGGGCACAGAACAGGCAGATCGATGAAGTACACTGCTGAGGGGAGCAGCGGGTGGGTCAGGAAAGGTCTGCCACACCATGTGGTCACCTCCAGGGCAGGCGGGAATCGAACTCAGGCGGAAGCAGCTTTAGATTCTCAGTGCTGTGCCACAGGGAGGGCCACCTTATACAATTTTTTAAAACATGTTGTTCTATTTCATTTATTTCTGCCTTAGTTATTATTATTTCCTTTCTTCTACTGGCTTTAGATTTCATTTTTTTTTTCTTTTTAATCACACCTAGAGGTGAAAGGTAAGTTTATTTATTTGAACTCTTTTTTGTTTCTTGATGGGGATCTGAATTCTATACTTTCAATTTAGAACCAATCACTCTTTATGTGTCCTATAGGTTCTGATAGGTTATGCCTTCACTTTTAATCATCACTTGATTGTCGAAAATTTCTTTGATTTTCTTATTTATCCAATGATCACTTAGTGTTGTGGTGTTCAATCCTATATATGTCTTTCCTTAGCTTGATAGTTTTATGATCAGAGAAGATAGTTGATATCATTTCAATCTTCATGAATTTATGAACATTTGTTTTGTGACTCAACATGAGGTTTATCCTGTAGAGTATTCCATGTGAACAGAAGAAAATATATTCATATTTTTGGGGGTTCAGTGTCCTACAAATATCCATTAAACTAATGTGGTCTTAGTCCTCATTTAAGGCTGTTAGTTCCCTCTTACACCACTGACAGTTCAATATCTTGTTCTTTAAAGCAGCAGAATTTCAGACATATGTAAATAATCCTACAAAATCTGAATTCCAAAGGATTTTGTTCCTTTATATATATGTGTGTGTGTATGTACACACACACATATATAAAAATATATTTATATATATATCCTAATATATAGAATAGACAACTAAAAACCAAGTTTGTTAAGTTATATATATATATATATATATATATATATATATACACACACACACATATATACATTTATATATATAGGATAGACAACTAAAAACCAAGTGTGTTAAGTTCCACTAACTTACAGATATTAATTTGAAATTCTGAAGAAACAAGGAATAGTGGAGAAACTAGTGAAACCATCTAGGCAACTTTCCAACTTCAGATTTCCTTTAGTCAAACTGGTTAGAACAGGATACTGTCTTCAAATATGGGGAGGATCAAATTTCAGAAATGGAAAGTATTTAGCCCCATTGTCTCTCCTGAGTTGATCAATGGCAAATTTAACAAATTGCTTGGAATATAATAAGCATACATTGTTCAGCTTTATTTGAAAACATAACTAGCTCACTGATTCAATGTCTTAATGAATATAGTTACTCAAGATTTTTTAAATAATAAAATTAATTTAAATACTTAAGTAAATAAGTTAGTCTTATTTAGTTATTTTTAAAATAACAATTTTTTAAAAATACCTATAAGTCCCTTCCGCTCTTTAAAAAGTATTTTTTATTTAGTTTTACATAGAAGTGCTGGGGTACAGGTGAGAGGTTTGGTGTGTGAGAGGATTTGCAAGAACAGAATTGGGAATAGACATGCAGATTAACTGAAATACACTGCTGAGGGGAGCAGCTGGTTGGTCAGAAAATTTCTGCTGTGCCATGATGGGTCAGCTCCCAGGCAGGGGATCAAACTCATGCTGCAATGGCTGCCAAAAGTTTCATAGTGCTGAGACTTAACCCCTTGCCCCACCAGGGAGGCCCTAAAATGACAAGTATTACCTTTAAAATAACAACCATTCATGCAGCAGCATCTAAAATTACTTTGCTAATCACCACCTGTGGTATATGAACAGACACATGTACCATGCTTTGTGAAACATTGCACCAAGTTAATGAAAGCTATTATTGTTTATCTCTGGAGCCTGAATATTCAAAGATTCCTTCTAATAATACAGGTACTAAATTTCAGTACTGTATTTAGATGTCATCAGAAAACTTGGCTCCAAAATTCTGAGAAACCTTTAGGAAAAATCTGTTTGACCTTTCTTTAAAGGTCATTGCTGCTAGACAACAACTTTCTTTCGGAATGTTAATCATATGTCTTAGATTTGTTTAAAACATCTCTCTTGATGGGTGTAGAGGAGGAACACATTTTGTTCCTTCCTAACTTGTCAGAAATGTAGGAAGCTCAGGAGGCCACAGGACCAAATACAGAGTGTTGAAGGATTACTTTACCTGATCTTGCACATCTTCATGGGTCCTAGCAGCAACTGACTGGAAAATGAAGCATGCTGTGTCTCAACTTTGGGATGCCACCTACTGCTAGGTAAGCACTGGGCAACCTCTCACCTGAGATTCCCCAGTCAGACTGGCTAGAACAGGACACTATCTCTAAATGTAGGGAGGATCAGATTTCAGAAATGGAAGATATATAGCCCCATTGTCCCTCCTGACTTAATCAATGGCAATTATTCACAACAGTAAAACAATGCTTGTCATTTCTTTGTAATTCTTTGATTTTTTTTTTTAACCAGGATAGAGTTCCTTAGTTGTAATCTGGAACAGGTGTTCTACAGTTTGCAATTACTATTCTTTTTTGTTTATTTGTTTTAAAGACAATGCAGCATTGAAAAACAAATCAAAATTAAGACCCAATTTCTTCAGGTGGCTAATTGAATTAACAGATGAGTTGCTTCTAATTGCCATCTGTCTTTTGATTGCAGGGTGATCTACATTCATCTATGACCAGTAAATACATAAATTATAAAGCCCTGTCCTACAGAGTCCTTGACTTACTAGTCTTTATATAGAAAACTGATGTCTCTCAACCAAAGGGTACTTGGAATAATGCTTACTAATATTGAGACACTGTGCAGTTTCTCATTCATCTCTGTTTCTCTTCCAGGCCAATCTACCCTAGCATCTTTTCCTCAATTATTCGAGAATTGGTATAGTACAGGAAAATACTCAGTTGTAGAACTGAATTTACTAAAAATGTCAACATAGTTTAGTGAGTTTCAGCTTTCTTTCAAAATATGAGTTGGTAAACAGTTGACCATCTGTCATCTCATCTTTCACTGCTTAATGATTCAGACTTCACTTTTGGCAATAGGTGTCTGAACTTCCAATTTTCCAATTTCTTTCTTTTTTCTTTTTCATTTTTTTTAAAGATTTATTTATTTTTATTCATACAGAACTGGGGTACAGGCCAGAGGTGCGGAGGGCAAGAGGATTCACCAGACAGAGTGGGGAGCAGAACAGGCAGATTGACGAAGTGGGCGGGGCAAGAAAGGTCTGCCGGGCCAGGTGGATCTCCTCCTGGGCAGGCGGGATCTCAAACTCATGGGGAAGTGGCTTACACTTCTTAGTGCTGTGCTTTAACCCGCTGCGCCACCAGGGAGGGCCTTCATATTTTTTTTTTTTTTTAATGAAGATCAACAGGCATCTCCCAGAGACTAGGACTCAATGTGTTTCTGGAGAAGCATGATCTTCCAATTTCTTAAGAGACCAGTCATAGGAAATATCCCATAAGGAAGAAGACTGTTGCCTCTGGCAAGATTTAACCACAAATTTAGAGCAAGTTTTGAAACCAAGCCCAAATCCTACTCCATTGGGGCCTAATACTAACCTGGCACATACAATGTGATTTATCCTCAACTAAGACTCAGACCATGACCAATCTTCCAGACATACATCAACTTACCTCTCTGCTTGCAGATTATAGACAAAAATGTGAGACAAGAATGACTTTGTCCTTTAGGAAACCAGAAAACTGTTACATAGATGGTGAAGCCCAGGTCTCTAGTCTTTGGTCAGTGTCTACAAGTCCACAGATCCACAATTAACAACAATGACCAACACCCCCATCCCAAGTGAGGCCAGGACTCAATGCCTTCCCAAATGACTCCCATAACCCCCTCGCTTTTCTGCATGTACAGTTCCCTATAAAATTTCTCTAGCCCTTATGAGGGTATTGGACATAAGGATTGCCTCTTACATTCCTATCACTGCCTCCCAGATACTAATTTCTGCCTGTTTCAAACACTTAACATTCAGTATCTTGTATCTGTTGCATGCTGAGCACACAAACAAGCCATTGCCAGCAATGGCCATATTTTTTGTGAAGGAGGCTGTTTTTGCATCCAAGAGAAAGCCAGACATCGGCAAACTCAAACAAAAAGCATCCATGTAGATGCCAGTGATGCCAGAGTTACTCTCAGACAAGTGGATTTAATTGATGACAACTGTTACATCAGTAAAGACCTACAATCTGAAAATTCTGACTCAACATCCCTTTGGCATGGGAAGGAAAACCACATAGTTCATGACAATGCTGGCAACGAACTGGTTTAGACTTGATGTTACTACCTAGGCAAAGCTCTTAACTTTTTTAAGTGACAATTTTCTAAATAGTAAATGAGTGGAACAAAATGCTTTCTAACGTACCTCCTAAATCTGAAATTCTATGTTTCAATTATGTACCTTAACTCTCAGAACACCCTATTCCTCTTGATAATTCACATTTCTAACTGGAATTACAATGATTAAAATTAATGATATTGAATTTAATGAAATTAAAATTTCAAAGTTTGATTTTTCTTCCTCAAGGCATTGTAGTATTGGGCCTTCTGGGCCTAAGAATGTCACGTATCATGTCTTAATTCCTTCTGCGTAGGCTCACCAGTGACAAATAGATGATACATTGACATAGAAAGAATATGTGATTTAGGTTAATTCCCAAATCAACTATTATCTCTGTGAGTGATGTTGGATAATTATTCAGATGAATTTTTCTGTAAAATGGGGATAAAAATACCTTGCCAGGTGCCACTGTTGAGAGGATTAGATACCCTCCAAATCACAAGGCAAAAGCTTACCCACGCAAAACTCACCTTCCTGCTGTATGCTTGGAAAATTGTACAAGCACATCAGTGATCCATCTTGCACATTGTAATTTCAGTTTCTTTACTTCTTGACTTTCATTAATTTATTTTATCCCACTCATGCCACTGCTCTGCCATCTTGCCAAATGTTCAAGTCCCACAGGCAGCTTTCCGTGTGTCTCTGCACCCAGATAGTCCATACCTGTGGTCTCTTTCACTCCCTTCTTCTTTCTAGCAGTCCCATTCAGGAAGTCTGGTGCATGATGTGTTGTGAGTTGTAATGCAAGACACCTGAGATCTTGTCAGTGTGGAGATGGGGGTGGAGTCCATTCAGATTATCATTCATTGGCTTCATTCTTTCTCATACAGACACGATAACAGTTGAACAGTAAACTTTATAATTTGGATTCTCACAAAGACTTTGAAGGATGTAAACAGTGATACCATCGGTGCCACCTGGGAAAGGAGGCAAAGGATCACTTGAGAGAAAATGTTGAGACCTAAAGGAAAATAGGAGCCAGGAAAATATGCTCACACAGAGGGAGTCAAAGTCTTAGCAAGGGCAGCAGTTTTTTTTAAGATTTATTTATTTATGCTTACCGAACTGGGGTACAGGACAGAGGAGTGGTGGGTGAGAGGATTCACTAGAGATAGAGTGGGGAGCAGAACAAGCAGATTGATGAAGTACACGGCTGAGGGGAGCAGTGGGCGGGTCAGGAGAGGTCTGTCATGCCATGTGGGTCAGTTCCCTGGCCAGGGGTCGAACTCATGCTGCAGTAGCTTTAGAGACCTTCATAATGTGGTGCTTTAACGCTTGTGCCACCAGGGAGACCCCACAAGGGCAGCAGTTTTAAAGCAACATGGTGTGGAGGAGCTGCAAGAAAGAATTGTCTGCAAATGACTATTGTGAACATGTCTCTACATGTCTGGACAGCTAGACAGAGCCCAGTGCTGCAGGGCTCTGTGATGGATGAATTCCAAGCACACAGGGAAGCTGTTGAGGACTATTAAACAGAGGAGGACACAAGGGAACACCTGTGTCCTGAGAAGGCATCAGACTACCCTATTTTCCTCAAAGGAAAAGTTCAAATGACTTAGTTGTCTAAAAGGTCAAGGGAAATTTTCCAGAACTTACTTTTTGGGGAGCCAGAGCCAAACTGTCGGAGACCAGCTCCAACTTTTGAGATGTCTGGAGGCAACACAGGCAGGACCCTAAGATGGGAAGGCGTTGGCGTGCAGAGATTCCAAGAGGGGGAGAGGAGTGGGAGTGAGGAAGACACGGGAGTCGGAGTTGGGTGCAAATCTTCCTGCTCTGCCTTTAGCAGAGGTTTATTTTATACATTTCCGGCAGGCAGGGGGATGGCATTAGCATACGAAAGGGGTTAAGATCACAATCACCTTTTTTCTAAGAAAATGGTCTGGGGTCGCAGGAAGAGGAAATTTCTTGCTAATCAAGAAACTCGCTAAAAGGTTTTAGGAAACTTGTTAAAAGGTTTCAAGTAAGTTTTCTACTTTGAGGTCTAGGCAGTAGAAAGCATAATTTGCTCTGAATAGGAGATGTAGGTGAATTTCCTTATCTAAAGACTAAATAGTAGAATCCTGAAAGACTAGCCAGAAAGACTTTTGTGGATTGCTTTGAAGTGTAGTAGGTATAAAACTTAACTAGCTCTAAAACAGGCAACCTGGATGAATTTCCATATCTAAAGCCAGACAGTAGGAAGTTTGAGTAATTCTGTAGAAGCTGAATAGGAGGCTAGGTGAGATAGTAGAATAAGATTTGGGTTTTCCTCCAGTCAGGCAGTGAGAGACTTTGCAGAAACAGCCCTTTTGCTTTTATTGATCAGCCAATTGTTAAGTCACTTTTGACTTCAGAGGAATTTCTCACCCTGGTGCAGTGCTTGCTTGTCAGGGCAGGCAGGCCTTATGCAGTTGAGGCAATCCAATTGTAGGCTGAAAGTTGCTCAGAATATTTTGATATTACAATTATACAAAAAAAGGGAGGTCATAACACAAGTTAGCATGGAAAGTCTGATCTTTCAGAGCTTTTCCCGAGCTACCCGGAATCTGTCAGACGATAGCCGTCACATAGCTTGTGTCACAAACCTTTTATTTCAATTCTTACTTTTAAGATTAGGCATTCTGACATGAAAGTGTTACATCTTTCCTCTGGTTTTGAAAGAGCAGTATATTGATCACAATACACTGGCCGTTCTGTAATGAAAATGTTCTATGTTAAAGTATATTACAATATTCTGGATGTTTCATGAACTCAAAAGCAGGATTCTTTCAACAAAGACATATAAGTTAATATTATTAATACATGCTATGCATTAAACATAGTTGTATATTATTTTAAGGGGTAGGATAACAGGATTTAATGTTAAATTAGTTCATGGACATACCCTTTGCTGCTGCCCCTCTCAAATGTTTTGTTCCCTGGGAGAAAACACACCGTTTCCCATTTGTTGGAAGAAATGCTTGCATGAACAACTTGCAAATTCACTGAATATATGTGTAGCTGCAGATTCCAAATATTCATTTTTGAGAAATATACTGCATAAAAGAGACTTGATAGTTAAGTTCTGCATCATTTTATAAGAAACATAGTTTCAATAAGGAAAAGTATTTCTTCTCATGTCTAAGATTCATAGATGTGGACATAAACACCTATTCCCATTCCAGCAGTGACAACCATCCTACAAGAGCAGGCCTCACAAAGGATTTCCTTCATCCCTTTCCAGGAGTGGAGAGAAGAGGAATCAGAAAAAGAAGTGCCTGGTGCAGAACCCTAATTCCTATTTCACAGATGTGAAGTTCCCAGGATGCTTTAAAATCACCATCTTTAGCTATGCGCCAGTGGCAGTATTGTGTGTTGGCTGCTCCATTGTCCTCTCCCAGCCTGCAGGAGGAAAATCAAGGCTTACAGGAGGCTGCTCCTGCAGACAGACGCAGCACTAAACACAGCCTGAATAAGGATGAGTGAAAAACCATAAATACATTTTGGATTAAAACAAAAAACAAAACCATACACACGAATGGTTGAGAATAATCTTGCCCTCCTTTCTTGAGAATGGGGCTGAACAGGAAGATTTCCTGATGCAGGAAGTACTTGAACTGTGTCTTAGGAAATTCTATAGGAGATAATAAGAAGGGGAAAGTAATATTGGTATAGGAAATGGGAAGCTTTGAAGGTAAGAAATGTTATGGATATTTAGGGTAAATTGATAATAATTTGCACGAAGATGGAGAGAAAATCAGGGGATTAGAGAGACTTGTGGGGACTGGTGAAGGATAAGAACCTGGAATGGTATGGGTCAGAGAGACTTATCAAAGTTTATATTTAAAAGTGAGTACTGAGTTCTTGGGGTCTCCTGGGTTCTGTATGTACTCTACCCAGAGTTCATACTCTACTCCTTTGGGCCCCTTTCTCCTTGTATATGCACATTCTTCCTGGAGGGATTTTTGAGGTTTGATCTTCAGTGGTCTAAATCTGTTTTTTTTTTTTTCCCCATGAGACTGCCCTCAAACAACTGTAGTTACCTTACTTGCAAGAGCAAAGAGAAAAGATTAGATATTCCTCTTGGCTCCTGTCCCTCCATGCACTCTGAGGTCGACTATGAACTCTCTCTGGCCCTAGGTCAGGACAACTCTAAGGTATACATGACCCTTTAGAGTCCTGCAGGCTAAGAGTGGATTGACTCTATGAGACTGAAATTGTGCCTGCAACTTGGCTTCTTCCTTTTTATGTTTTGCTTCCCCCATGTCCAAACATAGCTCCTCTGAGAAACTTGCTTAATAAATTACTTATAAGTGAATTATTGCCTCAGGGTCCACTTGTGGGGAACTTGCTATAAGATGTTGAGCAGGGGCTAATTTAAATTCCCCAGTTATATGCAGAACTGACTCAAGGGTAGAAAGGCCCATTAACCATCACTAAAAACCACTTAGATTTAATGGAAGAGCAAAACAAATGCCAAATTGCAAGGATAAAAGGTGTGAACAATTTGTTGTTCTTTTTAGGTGTTCCATATTTTTTAGAATTTTTACAATGTTTTTGGTAGTTGGATCTTTGCATCTTTTTTCTCCAAAGCAGAAATCAGAGAACTGAAGTTGCCACTCTTGCTGGATGCAAGAATGTTACCTATGCAGCACCAATCATATCTCCCATTCTGTAACATTTGTTGAGAAATAAGCAACTTGGGAAAGAGATCTTCTTTTATTTATTTATTGAGTGGGTGGCAGTACAGGCTTTCACTTTTTGAGGCACAGTAGTTGTGACTCAAAAAAAAAAAAAAACAAAACTACAGTCTTTGTTGGAGGGTGGTAGTGATGGTTTTCTGTAGCACTTAGTGGGACAGTAAATGATAGAAATCACTGTGTCACCAGGACAATTCTGTGGCCCATGTTTGGACATCAATGTCAACCTTTTTAGGTATCTGTCCCTGACACTAATGCCTTTTTAATAAGGTCCTCTTCTGAACATGTGGGATTAACGTCAATTACTTGCAAATAATTCTGCCTGAGAGAGGAGAGGATGAGAACTTGTGACCAGTGTGGACAATCTCCAAAGCTATGTAAAAGAAGAAGACACCACTAGAAGACTGTGGTCGCTGCTTATATGGGCCCACAAGATTATTTTCTTGTAATGTTCATGACATCCTTTGCCCCCTTCCATTTTGAAACAGGGATGGTGTGTGTGGGGCATGGAATACCACAGAAATAAGTGTTTGCCAAAATGAGTTCATACAGGCATTCAGTTTCTACATAAGATGGTGAGTACAAATAAATACAAGGACAAACTTAACAGGAAGGAGGGATCTTTCCTTGAGACAGAAGAAGGAGGAAATAAGATTTCTAGGGTCAAGTATGAACATAAAGGAAATAGCTAGACTAATGAGACTTTGATCTCAATAAGGTGGAGTTCAAATAAAATAATTGGCAAGGACTGAGGGAGTGTGGAGTATGACTCTATTTTTAAGCTTCCATTTACTTATTTTTGATATTGCACTGAGGATTGTGCTAACTTATCCAATGAGTTATCTCATTTAGCCATCATATAACCTCTATATCACAGAAACCATTTTTTTCCTTAGTTTATAAGTGACAAAGTGAAAGCTGGTGGAGTTAAAGAACTGAGCATGTGAACCAGTTCTAATGGGCACAGAATGGCTCTTCACAACTCTGTACACACATTGAGTGGTTTATGTAAGAATAACTGTGAGAATTTAAAAAGTAAGTCAATATCAGATGAGCCAAAAGAAAATAATCCTCACGAAAATACGAAACACTTGACCTTCACAATCCAACTACCAAAATATTCACCAAGATAAACAGATATTTTTAAAATCTACCTGTTTAAAGAGAATTTTTAATATTCCAGTCAAATATGTCAAGAAACAGTGAGTGGTTTTGCAAAATATAATGAAATGTCAGATTCACACCAAAAAGGCACATTCCAGTGTCTTTGTAGAGCTACCGTCTCAGGGCGTTGCATGCAGTAGTTAAAGAGACCGCCTGGATTAATGACTTTCAGTGATTTTCTTTCATTGAAAATGTGGGCCAGGCCTTTCCTGGTGGCGCAGCAGGTTAAAGCACAGCACTAAGAAGCTTAAGCCACTTCCTCATGAGTTCGATCCCCGTCTGCCACAGAGGTGACCACAGGGCATGGCAGACTTCTCCTGACCTGCCCATTGCTCCCCTCAGCTGTGTACTTCATCTATCTGCCTGTTCTGCTCCCCACTCTGTCTCTGGTGAATTCCCTCACCAACCCTGTGCCTCTGGCCTGTATGCCAGTTCTGTATGCACAAATGAATAAATCTTAAAAAAAAAAAAAAGAAAGAAAGAAAAAGAAAATGTGAACCTACTTGTTAGCTTTTGGGTTGGGCAATTGATTTATTCCATAAGGGGTTAAAGGTAGAAAGTGAAATGATAATGGCCTCTTGTTTTTAAAGGGAGTGTTAACCAGGTATTTCAAGTTTATAAGAATTAAAATTGTGTGGGACAGAAGCAAGAATTGACAGATCTGTGATAGGTCTGAGCATGTCTAAGGACATAATGTATGCTTAATGAAAATTAGGAAAGGAATGAACTACTCAAGAAGCAACCCAAGAAAAAGCCTTACAATGGATGATCAGGAGAGCGGTCTAATGGTTAATATTAGCAGAGTTATTCCACCTAGTTCCCTAAAAATACACAGGTTAATTATGCCTTCCTTAGTAAGGAGGATCTTTTTAAACATAAGAACTACAAAAGAAATCACAAAGGAAAGGTCATCATTTTGACAATATTTAGTTTTAAATGAAAACAATATAATTGCTCATGATGATTGGGATATAGAGATATAGAAATGATAAACTAGGTAAGAATTAAAAAAAATGTAAGAGTTAATGATGTGAATATAATGACATCTCTCATGGTACTAGCACCCCAATAATTAAACAAATCACTACCAAGAATAAAAGAATCAAGCAAATGGAACACTTCTTAAACACACTGATTATCAAAGAAATGAAAATTAAAACAATGCAGTGATAATTGTCACCCAACAAGCTGAGGAGGTAGCATGGCTAGTTTGCTGGGTTTCTGTGGGACAAGTCACACACATTATGCAAAAATAAAATTTCAAACCATGTACCAATAACCTGCAAAGTTCTTACCATTTGAAGGAGAAAGTGTACTTCTGAAAATCTATCTAGATTGAATCAGAAAGTAAGAAAAAGATTTATATACAAGAATGCTACTCACAATGTCATTTAAAAATGGTTAAGAGCATGAAATTATTAAAACATAAGAGAATATTGCAACAGTGGCTCACACTTTGAGCAACAAGTCATAGGATTCTTGAAGGGACAGCCCAGAATTTCCTACTTGCAAATACAACAACAAAAAATTAGAAAAAAGTTCAATCATCAGGCATTAGTTACCTCACATTGTGGGAGATTATTTTGGGGTTGTAGGGTCATTAGGACATTAACAAATGATTTCATAATCCAGTGCACTCACAGGAATATGCGTGGGCATGTGCAATTTTTGAGACATGTGATTTATTTGTGCATTTGTGGCAAATTTCTTTTTGGAAATTCTTGGGCATTATATTTCACCATTCCTGATAGAGATGCATTGGTGATAAAAAAGAGCAAAATACCAACTCCCCCCTACCCCCATCTAGTATTTTTCTTTTACCCTTTCACAGAATTTCTGGTCTGTGCATGTGTGCTCAGTAATAAGAGAAGCAAAGGCCTCCTGTGGGTCCTAGAAAGTGCATTATCTAATCTAAAAATAGACAAGAGCCCATTGTCTGATACAAAAGTAAATCCCACACACTAATCTCGCAGAAAGTGATCTAGCCTTTTAAAAGATTTATTAGCTCCTGATCTTCTTTTTATGCTTGACTGTTTTTCATCTCATTCTATGATGGATATATTGAATTCAGCAAGAACTAAGATAACTCCTTTGTATGATATATAAATTTTGATGATATAAACCTTGGGGTTTAGGAGGCCTCAGAGAAGTGAGTAGAAGGAGAAAAGTAACTGTTATTATAAAGTCAGAGACCTTCCCAGCAGTGGGTGTGCTGTAAATGTTTAACAGCTAACTCACAAAAACAAGAAATCTTGCCAGAGGCTGAGGGAGGCACTTAATGGAGAGGGATTGTTAATGGATATGGGCTTCTTTTTCAGTTGATAAAAATCTTCTATATTTGGAGAAAAAACTGGATTAAAGTTACTTCTCACATATGACCTCAATGAAATTGCCATTCAATCGAAGAGGGGTGAGAAGTAAGCAAAGAAATATGAAAGTTTGAATATATATAAGAAACACTGTGAGTGTGATTACTATCACGAGCAACTGACTGAAGCAAGTAGAAATTTCCTAAGTTTCTGAGAAACTTTTATTGCAAAAGAAATCCTGAACCTGAACCAAACCCACAATAAAAACCTCTTTGTCTGTTAATGCTTTAATACATCTCTCAGATCTCTGAACATACACTGTCCGGAAACTGGACAGCTTGCCAGGGACACTCCTGAGTGCCCAGTTCTGATGTGCTTGGGGAGGAGAATGGACTAGGATTATAAGAGGATGAAGCCAGGGTGTTCAGGAGGCCAACAGTGGTCCGAGAGCTTCTTAGACAAAATGGGACAGCCATGGAACTCTTCTCTAGGATTATAAGAGGATGAAGCCAGGGTGTTCAGGAGGCCAACAGTGGTCCGAGAGCTTCTTAGACAAAATGGGACAGCCATGGAACTCTTCTGGACCTGACTTAAAGGATTACATGTCACCCAGAGATCCTGAACTTTGAGCCAGATTCAGCAACAGAAGAGAACTGGAGTTGTCTCCACTGGAAAGAGGTGAGTGTGGAGAAAGAAGGGGGTGGGGCAAGAATGCTGGTTTGTGGCAGAGAGCTACGTGGTCACTAAAACCCCTTTCCTTTTCTACTAGGCACACAGAGTATGCATCCCAGAAACCTTGTATTTATGTGGCCACAAAACTGTATTCTTGACAAGGAAATGTGAAACGATTCACGTCACCTTGCTTGCTGATGAGGTTAAGAAGAAAGAGATCTCTCCATCATCATCATAAGCTATAAGGATTCTGTGTTCCTCATGACCTTATGGAATATCATCTCATGGAAGCACACACACACACAGGACTTTGATATGGGCGTGAAACAAACTTGATTACTTTGGGTCACTGAGAAATCTGAATTTTTTTCTGATCAAACAACTTGGAATTACCTTAATAAATACAATCATTATTATCTCACTTAGCATCCATTTTATGTATGAATAAATGGGAGGAGTTACCCAACTTATTCAGGATGAATTATTAAGTAAGAGAGTATCTAGCTGTATAGCTTGAGCTTTCTTTTTTTCTTTTAAGATTTATTTATTTTTGCTTACAGAACTGGGGTATAGGCTAGAGGTATGGTAGGTTAGAGGATTCACCAAAGACAGAATGGGGAACAGAACAGGCAGATGTACTGAAACACACTGCTGAGGAGAGCAGCTGGTGGGTCAGGAGAGGTCTGCCACGCCATGTGGGTCAGTTCCTTGGCTGGGAATCGAACTCATGCTGCAGTGGCTTCTGAGAGCTTCATAGTGTGAAGCTTTAACCCTTTGCTCCACTAGGGAGAGCCCAGTCTGAGCTTTTAATCAATGTCTATGCTGCTTCTCAGAAGATTAGGACTTTCAGAACCTGTCTTCCTCTCTCTCTTATCCATATGTTCTAAGTTTGTCCACTTTTTCTGAATGATATACATATAACAATTTAGAGTTGATAAGATCTAAATTACTTCTCTGATTAGAAAACAACATTTATGAATACAACTGTTGTGCATCCATCCCAGACCAGAAGATTTCATTGTCAGTTCTCACAGATGAAAAGAGAATTTGTAGGAGTGTTGGGGGGATTTTGAAGACCTTTAATGTTGAGACAAGGGATTGTGTACACCTGTAGACAGCAAGAGAAATCTCAACATTGAGTCAGGCAGAACAGTTACTCCACTGCCAATACATTGTGCCCCCACACAGCAAATACATGGCTGCAAATGGAAGGTTCATCTGTTTGCTGGATGTTCCAATGGTGGAAAACATGGTATTTCAAGGTATGGGTTGTCTGTTGTAAAAAAAGGCCAAAAATAGCATGATTTTAACTCATTTTCATTACCACAGCCCAAGAACTCTCTAGTTATATCAGTGGTTGTCTGACCCTAGGATCTTTGACAGTTGTCAGCCAACACTCATAACTTTTCTCAACCTTGCCAAGCTCCTTCCCAATATTTTCTGAAGTTTGACAGTGATAACAGTTGCACAGTGTAGAGAATTCACTAGTGATCATTGAGTTGTACAATTTATAATAGGGAACAATGACAAAAATTCTTCCCACCCCAATAAAACAACCTTACCATATCTATACCAGTAACTGCTTTCTACAGGTGAGTATTCCAGTATAACTGACTTCAAGCTGTACACACAGTCTCAGCAGACATGCAGCTGGGATGAGCACAGAATCCAGCCTACCACTGGTTCGCAGTATGGCAAATGATTTCTAACTATCAGACCTTAGTGGAAGTGGAGGAGCACACAGCTTTCCCCAAATGCTAGCTTTGGGGATGTTCTTTCTTGTTTTTCTCTTTGTTGTTCTTTCCTACCTTTCAGTGATTAATATGTGCTGAAAGGAGTTCTGGAATAGGACCTTCGAGTTTAGCGTTTCTGTTATTAATTCATTTTTTCAACAATTTTATGAGTACCTTCTTACTCTTGGCTTTTTTTTTTGTATCCTGCAAATTTTGAGATGCATGGAATGGCAGCTGCCCACAAGGAGGCTAACGTCTAGCCAGGGATACATTAAAAATAATTACTGTAGAAAGTGATGGTGTGCATGATAGAAAATGTGCACTGCCATTGAGAGACTGTTTTCCCTGGCAGATGAGTAATGATGGTGGAATCAGTGAAAGTCTCAGAGAGAAGATGTAGCATGAGAAAAGCAAAGAAGTATGAGTGATATATACAATGATGTAAAAGATAAATTAAAGAAATAAATAACAAAAAAAAGATGTTAAGAAATTGGCTGAAATGTGCTGTGGATATGTATGTATATCTATGTTGGGTAATGGGTTTGTCAGAGACCAAGGTGTTGAGCAACCAGAAAGATGAGCTGGTTTGTTGTTGAAATCTTTTTGAACCATGCCAAGAAATTTGCACATTATACTAATGTGAGGGGGAGATTGTGTCGATGTTTTCAGGATGAAAATTGTATTGAGGAGAAAGGTAAATAATTACTTTTAAGAGGTCATAATTCTCAACCAGTACCCATAAAAGTTTCCCTCTCTGAAGGACATAGGAAGCCTATTTAATTTTTGACTGCCTTATAAAAGCACTGGCTGTATTTTTTCTTAGGCACAATAATGACATGTGCGGTGGTCAATATTAGTAGAGAATATTGTTTTGTTTTTTTTTTGTTTTTGTTTTTCCTTAGGATAGTGGGTTTCTTCTACTTGATGTTGAGGTATAAACAAGGACTGGGCTTCTAGCCCATGTTATTTTACTGTGGCACTAGAATGGTGTCTCTGGTTCAGAGCAAGCACTTAAAGAGTAAGTTTGAATGAAAACACTGAATTAAAAAAAAACTATTTTTTTTTCTCATGGCCATCCTTTATATCCCTTTGGCCCTATTCCTTCCCCTCTTCCTTTTAACTTCACTTCTTTTATTGAAGTCCATTAGTTTTCATAAGTATTTTGTTTTATCAAAGAATTTTATGTAAATATCCAATATTTGGTTTTCTTATTCTTACTTGCTCTCATTTTGACTATACATGATTGCTTCAAACTCCTTCCAGTTTGCTCTAAAGGACAACATTTCTTCTTTCCTTATGGCTGAGTAGGATTTCATTGTGTGAATGTATCACATCTTTTTGATCCAGTCCTCTATCAGTGGTTACTTATGTTGACAGAACAATTAATGCAGAGAAGGAAGAAAACAAAAAATATAAGAAGACTTAATGAAACAAAACAAAACAAAATAACTTTTTTTTGGAATATAAACAAGAAAAGCAACTATATAGCACAACTATAAATCCAATCAGGAAAAAAATAGAAAGTACAAATTAACATTATTGTACAAAGTCAGGAAATTAAAAAGCATATATAGGAATAGCTAAAACAGTTGAAGCTAACATATTTGAAAAAGTGACTTCTAGGAAACTGAAAATTGTCAAACCCCCATCTATTCCAAAATGAAAATCCAGAAATAAACTCTCAACATTTGTTAGGCATAGATGAAAAAATTGTATTCTTTTTTGAAAGATACAAAATGTTAGTTGTTAGAGAAATATGTGCTCTCAGTGGAAAACTCAGTATTATAAGGATTTTACTATCTGCCAAATTAATCTGTAAGTGCAATTATCAATCAAATCCCAGGAAAGTGTATGGACAAAATCAGACAGCATGTATAGGAAGAATCTATAAATTAATGCCTGCTTTCCTTCATATATTCTCAGGTTCAGTTTCTCCTCTTAAACTTATTTGCCCACATCACTGTTGTACTCTTTTGTTTGCTTTAGAATATTTTTTTTCTTAAAGCAGTTTTATTTTTATGTGAAAGGATGAGAGGAATAATTTTTGAGCATATCTTTTTCATTTCCCCCCTATTATCATTGCTTATACTCCTTTCTCACTCCCCTACTAAACAGCAGAAACCTCAGTTTGGGTATCAGTGTCCTCTAGTTGATTTTGCTTTGTCAGTTCAGTACTTTATTTCCTTATGTTACTCATATATACGAAATCATCCATTATTTGTCTTTATTTTTCTGATTTATTTTGCCACACAATCCCCTCAGTTCCTTCCACTTTGCTCCAATAGCAACATTTCATCTTTCCTTCTAGTTTTCAGTTGTGTATCTATACATCACATCTTCTTTGCCTCATCATCTATCAATGGGCCTTAGATTGCATCTAAATTTTAGCTATTATAAGTAATGCTGCAATACAGGTTGTGAATCAGATAACTATTCAAGATAATGATTTTGTGTTCCTTGGACAGTTACCCAAAAGAAGTGGGATTGCTGGTTCATATGGTATTTATTACCTTTCAGTTTTGTTTTATTTTTCTCAAATTTGCATCATAAATTTTATTCCCAATGTGGACTATTCCTCCCATCTCCAAAGTGAATCACCAGCTGCTCTGGAGAGATCTAGGAGATTCTCTGTCTCCAGCGAAGGAGTGAGAAAGGCAGGTACCAGAGTCATGGAAGTCTTTGCAGTTCCCCAGGGGAGGATACTTCCCTTTTCAACAAAGGATTTGTTTTTCCCCACTATTAAGCCTCTAAAAGTAAAAGCCTTCACTATTAAAAAGAAAATATCAAAACACACCACCTCTAGTATGAAGGGGAGGGTTCTGGGCTGAGACATATTAAAAGTCACCAATGAAAGGGGCAGGGGAAGAGGAACCATCAGTTTCTGCTGCTTTTTCCTGGCCGCATCCTGGAACAACTGTGTGTCCATCTCATCTGTGGCTCCTGCACATAGGGGATCACTGAACCTGGTAGTAATTCTTCACTGATAACGTGTAAGGGTATTTCTCAGGGTCTGAGGGTATTTCTCAGGGTCTGTGACACTGATGTCAGTCAGTTTGATAATGCGATACTGGTTCTTCCTGGGGGCGCAGCGGGTTAAAGCACAGCACTGAGAAGCTAAAGCCACTTCCGCATGAGTTCGATTCCCGCCTGCCTTGGAGGTGGCC
>NW_004567107.1:66894758-66911232 GCF_000260355.1 Condylura cristata | reverse complement strand
CATACAGAACTGGGATACAAGCCAGAGGTGCAGGGGCTGTGAGAGGATTCACCAGAGAGAGTGGGGAGCAGAACAGGCAGATCTGCGAAGTACACTGCGGAGGGGAGCAGCGGGCAGGTCAGGAGAGGCCTGTCACGCCATGTGGTCACCTCCGGGGCTGGGATCCATTTCTCACTGAGGCGGCTGTGGCCAGCTTGCGTGCTGCGTCCTAACACGTTGCACCACCAGGAAGGGCCCGCCCTTTTAGGTTTTAAGAAAGCCAGATTTCTTTCCATGTGACAGCACCAGTTTGCACTCCCATTACAAGATATTATGATTTCTCTTTCTCCAGATCCTCTTCAACACTTCTTGTTGGAAATCTTTTTGATGTATGGCATTCTTACAGGTCTGAGATGATGCCTCATTGTAGTTTTGACTTGTATCTTCCTCATTAGAAGTTCATTCATAAACTTTTTTTCGTATATCTGTTGATCCTCTCTATATTAGCCTCAATAAATTGATTACTTGGGGCCCTCCCTGGTGGTGCAGCAGGTTAAAGCACTGCATTATGAAGCTCTCAGAAGACACTGCAGCACCAGTTCCATCCCTGTCCAGGGAGCTGACCCACATGGGGCTGCAGACCACTACCGAACTGCCCACTGCTCCCCTCATCAGTGTACTTGTCAATCTGCCTGATCTGCTCCCCACTCTGTCTCTGGTGAATACTCTCACCCACCACACCTCTGGCCTATACCCCAGTTCTATTAACATGGATGGATAAATTTTAAACGCAAATGAACAATCTTCATCTTTAAAAAAAAAAACAACAAGCTGCTTAAAGCTACTTCAGCATTAGTTCGATCAGCCCCGGAGGTGACCCACATGGCGCAGTAGACCTCCCCAGGCCCACCTGCTGCTCCCCTCAGCAGTGTACTTCGTTGGTCTGCCTGTTCTGCTCCTTACTCTGTCTCTGGTGAATCCTCTCATCACACCTGCGCCTCTGTATGCATAAATAAATAAATCTTAAAAAAAAATAAATTCATTACTCATATCTTCAGTCCATTTTTTATTTGGTTGCTTGTTTGTGAAGAATGTGTTCTTTGTGTAACTTGGATATAATTTTTTTTCTTTTTTTTTAAGATTTCATTTTTTTTTAACTCTTCTTCTTGATTAAATTAATTCCTAGGTATTTGATTATTTTAATGCACTTGCAAATATAATTGTTTTCTTAATTTCTTTTTCATCCCATTCTTTATATATGAAAATTCAGCAGACTTTTGTTTGTCAGTTTTGTAAAATGCCACTTTACTCTATTCATTTATTGTTTCTAATAGTTTTTTGGGAGAGTCCTTAGAGTTTTCTATATGTAATATGATAATGTCTGCAAATACTGATAGTTTTACTTCTTTTCCAATCTAGATTTCTTCTATTTCTTCTTGTCTGATTTCTCAAACTGACACCTCAAAGACTAAATCAGAGAAATGGAGACAACATGTATCCTTGACTTTTTCCTGGTCATAATGAAAAACTTTGTTTCTTTCTGTTAAGTATAATATTGACTGTAGGTTTTGTGTTTATTGTGTTGAGGTAAGTTCCTTTTATTCCAATTTTGCTAACAATAATGTCAATTGATTTGCATGAGTTAAATCATCCTTGCTTCTCTGAAATAAAATATTTGGTCATTGGATATGATCCTTGTAATGTGTCATTGAACTTGATTTATAAGTATTTTGCTGTAAATATTTGCATTAACATTCATCAGAGATATTGGTCTGTAGTTTTCTTTTTTTTGTGTGTGATGTCTTTGTCTATCTTTGGTGTTAAGGTAATAGGTAATATCGCCATCATACATTGTTAGAAAAATGTTCTCTCATTTTTTTTTGAATAATTTGAATAAGATGTGCTTAAGTCCTCTTTTAAAGGTTGCCAAAATTCACTATAAGTGTCTTGTTCTTGGCTTTGTTTACAAGGGTATTTTTATTTCTTTAAATTTTCATATTTCTGATCATTTTATTTCATTTTTTAAAATTTCTCCTGCTTCAGTTTTGGAAATTTGTAATGTTCTAAAAATGGAACCCTTTCTCCAAGGTTATAGTCTGGTAGTATGTAGCAATCTCTATTATCCTTTGTAGTTCTAGAATATCTGTAATAATTATCTTCT
Organism: Condylura cristata; assembly: GCF_000260355.1. Classification (NCBI taxonomy): domain Eukaryota; kingdom Metazoa; phylum Chordata; class Mammalia; order Eulipotyphla; family Talpidae; genus Condylura; species Condylura cristata. The sequence goes on along the minus strand of NW_004567107.1, from coordinate 66,909,092 downwards.
TTCATTTCTAATTCTAATTTTAAAGTTTTCTGTTTTTATTAACCTACATAAGTTTTATCAATTTTTTTAAAATTTTCTCAATGAACCAACTTTTAGTTTCAGTGAACTTTTGTGCAGTTTTTAAATTCTATTTCATTCTACATTATTTTTTTTTATTTTTTTTTTTTTAGATTTTTATTTATTTGTGCATACAGAACTGGGGTACAGGCCAGAGGCTCAGGGGAGGTGAGAGGCTTCACCAGAGACAGAGTAGGGAGCAGAACAGGCAGATCGAGGAAGTACACTGCTGAGGGGAGCAGCGGGTGGGCCAGGAGAGGTCTGCCACACCATGTGGTCACCTCCGGGGCAGGCGGGGTTCGAACTCATGAGGAAGAGGCTTTAGATTCTCAGTGCTGTGCTTTAACCCGCTGCGCCACCAGGGAGGGCCTCATTCTACATTATTTTTAATAATTTCCTTCTGCTGACTTGGTTTTATTCATTTTTTTCACCTTTTCATGTTTTTTAGTGTAATATTAAATTGTTTGTTTTTTGCTTCTGTTAAGAAGTCCTACATTAGTAGCACTGTATTGCAATTAGCTTCCATCTTAAAACTGCTTTTGTTACATCCCATAAATTCTGACAAATGGTCCTTATTTTCATTAGTCTCAGGTTCTTTTTAAATTTCTGTTTAACCCAGTGTTTACTGAGCAACATATTATTTAATCTCCATGCCTTTAGATTTTTAGTTTTTAAGTGTATTTTTGGCTTTATTATACTATTATTAGAAAAAAATGCATACTATTATTTCAAACTTCATAAGCTTGTTGACAATTGACTTATGTCTCAGTTTATGACCTAGTCCTAAGAATATCCATGAAAATTTGAGAATAACATATATATTTTGGTTTTGGGGTGGAATTTTCTCTAGAAGTCATTAAACATATCTAATCTACTTCATAATTTAAGCCTATGTTTCTTTGTCTTTAAGTTATGTTATTGAAATATCCATAGTTATAAGAGTAAAGTTTAAATTCCCTACTTTTATTACATTGTTGTCAACATCTCTCTTTAATTCTATTAGTAATTGTTTTTTTATAATTTAATGCTTCATTATTTGATTCATAAATAATTGTTACACCTATTGTCATATAGGCTCTCAAATATAATGTTCTTCTCTGTCTATTATTACATTTGTTAAGTAGAAATCTATATTTTTGTTATAATTATGGCTGCTACTTCCTCTTTTTGATTACAATTTTCTTGTAGGATTATCTTTCAGTATTTTACATTAAACTTGTGCTCACTTAGTAATGAGTTTGCTATAAATAACAAAAGGTTAAATTTTGTTTTATGATACATTCTGTCACTCTATACCTTTCAAGTGGTGAATTCATTATGCTTACATAAGGTGATTTTTAAATATCTCTATCTATTGTCTTTTTTCATACATTTATAGTTTATTTTTGACATCTTTCTTTCATTTTTTTGGGTTTCATTTCCATCCTTTTATGTGTTATTTTTATTGACTTTTGTTTGGAAATTATACTGAGGTTTATAAGTGATGGTCTACATTTATGCCCTGTTAAATTATTTGACCTCAAAATTATAATGGTGTACATTTTTACTCTTTTCCTCCACCACATTTTATAAATTTCGTTTCTGTTATTTCTAGAGGAGTATGTTGTTATTTTATAGTAGTTCCTTTAGTAATGTTTTCAAGGTAAGCTTAGTGGTGGTGTATTTTTTTAATAAACTCCATATCCCTTCTTCAGCCTTGAATTATTGTCTGATTGGAGAAATTATTTTAAGTTAGAAATTCTTTTCTCTTCAGGTCCTGTATATTTCCTGCCATTCTAAGTAGGTATCATTTTTATACTCAGAAGATTGAAAGTCAGCATATAAAATTTTGAAAATCTCAGTTTCACATATATATGTAAATATATATAAATAGCAAAATACCAGAAGTTAAATGCACAGATTGGTATGATTCCATGTGAATGGTAGATAAATATGTTGGTGATTTTCCTTTCTCTTCTTTTTTTTAATCAAGTTTTATGAACACACTTCTCTTTTAAAATCTGTTTTTTAAATGAATGCATTGTGTATATATATATATATATATATATATATGATAAAATTTTAAGGGATAATTCCTAAACTATTTCTATATTTTTCAACTTTTTAAACATAAGTTGAAACCATAAGTGACCTTTGTGTGTGTGTATTGCTAAGGAATAATTTTTTTAAAGATTTATTTATTTATTTATGCATACAGAACTGGGGTATAGGCCAGAGGTACAGGGATGATGAGAAGATTCACCAGTGACGGAGTGGGGAGCAGAAAAGAATGACCGACAAAGTACGCTGCTGAGGGGAGCAAAGGGCAAGTCAAGGAGAAGTCTGTGGTGCCATGTGGGTCACCTCCAGGCAGGGATCGAGCTCATGCTGAAGTGGCTTTTCTTCGTGCTGTGCTTTAACCCACTGTGCCACCAGGGAGGGGCCGTAAAGGGATAATTTAAACTAAAGCTGTAATAACTCCTTTTTTACATATTATAAGAATCTGATCTTTTTTTTTTTTTGATGCCTTGTTCAAAAAAACAAAGAACAATCCAACAAGTCTGTTTTTCACTGTCAGTGGGTATTGCTTTTAAATACTCAAAGAAGAACATTAATTTTTAAGTAACCAAAGGTCAGGTTCAGGCTTCAGAAGAGAATTCCAACTTTCTATTTTATAAGAGAAAATGCCCTTTAAGATGTGGTTTTGGGTTGATCAGATCATTAATTTTGGTTTAAGGATGTCTTCGCAAGAAAAAAAAAAGTGGTGACTTGAATTTAAATTTAATGCATTAACATTTCTTCATTTTCTTTTGGGGGATTTGGTGACTATTAAGGAGCTGAAGAAGAGGAATTCTGATTTTTTGTTTCTAATTAATTTTCTCCATTTTCATTTGTATTTTACTTGTGAAGGTCTTTGCTAAGCAATATCTGAATGAAATAAGATTTCCCCAGGAACAGGGATACTTATTCCTTATTTCAAATCTACTTATGATAGAAAGTTGCATGGAGTAAGAAAGCTTGGAATTAACAGGGTTGTGCATTTGCATTCTGTATCCCAGCGAGCTCTTCTTAATTAAAAATTACTTTGTATAATGAACAAGCACTTAAGAACACAGAATTATTTGAAACTTGCACATTGCATTTCTTGCTCCAATTTGTGACTTTCATTTAGTTTTCTTATTGATATCCCAGAAATTAGAGCTTTCCATAAGTGAAAGTCTCCTTTTAAGAAGCTTTAGGTCACTTTTCCAAAGTTACAGCAGAAGAAAACCTTTGCAATCTGAAGCCATTCTCTATATTTTTCACCAACTGTAGCTACCACTCAGGGCTAGAGAATTCTTTTCCTTTAAAGACATGCTATTACTTAAGCTTCCCCATGGCACTTGTGATGTGAAATGGCAGGATTTTTATGAAAACGTGTTGAGCATTGCTAAAGCATTGCTTTTGGTTCTTTTGGTTACTGCAGTTCTGTGTTTGTTCAGCTGGAGAGGTCAAATGATTTGTTCTTCCAGAAGTTAATCATTTATGACAAATAAATGCTAATAAATGTACTTGGTTTTGTTGACTAGCTGGAGAAATACAAGAGCACATTTGACTCTAAAACTTTTCACATGCACTGTTTTTCCTGTTTCATACTTTAAATACTTCTGCTTATCACCTTCTCTACATCATCTGTCTCTTTCTTTCTACTCCCCCCTTTTCCCCATTTGTCAATTAAAGGCCCAGAACTTAACTTACAGAACACATCAGGACTCAAGCACAGGATTTCACATACTGCTGTAGTCAGATTTTCTGAGGAAGCTTACCTCTAAGAATCTGTTACAGGTCCGACCAATGCATTTGTTCACAATGTCCAATATTGTAAAAGACACACATGTAGGATACTTTAGCCTCATCTGCTTATTAGGTACACCCTTCCTCATGTGAATAGAGGAATTTTTTTTTAAGATTTATTTATTTATGCATACAGAGCTGGGGTACAAGCCAGAGGTGTAGGGGCGGTGAGAGGCTTCACCAGAGACAGAGTGGGGAACAGAACAGGCAGATCAACGAAGTACACTGCTGAGTGGAGCAGCGGGCGGGTCAGGAGAGGTCTGCCACACCATGTGGTCACCTCCTGGACCAGCGGGGATCAAACTCATGCTGAAGTGGCTTTAGCTTCTCAGTGCTGTGCTTTAACCCGCTGCTCCACCAGGGAGGGCCGAATAGAGGAAAATTTGTGGAACCATCTTAATGAAAGATGAGTTAAGGTACTTTGGATTTAGTAAAATACATTTTTATAGTTACCATTCATGTCCAGGTACAATTCAGTTATGGGGGGTTGTCTACACAGAAGACTGCTCTACTCTGCTATTCTCCTGGCTAGGAACATGAAGGGGCACACCCTGGTACCCTGTACCCTAGGTTGTGGGAGATAGGGAGAAGCATATTCTAAAGGATATAGAACCTGAAGCTAACGTAAGGGAAAAAAAAACTATTTTAAAGATAAATTATGAAGAAAAATTGATAGAAAGCTTTCCAAATTTAACAACAATCCTTAAAAAACACTGTTGATAACAATTGTGTTGCTTAGTTTCCTAAACTATCAATTAAAAAAATGCATCAGCCATGCTAATGAAAGGTATTTGATATTGAATTTGAAGTTGAAATATCTTTGTAATGTGAAGAGACAACAAATAGGCAGTCAAATTTGTAGGGAGGAAAATATTATTGACGTATTAGGACATGATTATTTTTATACTATTTCCCTTCTGGATTTTATCATGTTTTGGATATTTGTCAGTTTTCCAAATTTTACATTTTATTGTAGTTTCTGTTTTTTTTTTCTGCCTGAAATCCAGTTTTGTGTCTGTTTCTTTATAAAAAGAATCCTGAGTTTGTGTGAGCTTTGGAGACATCAAAATCTAGACCTACCCCTCACCCCAACAGACTGAAACCACTACATTACTTCTGAAAATGTAGTTTTTAAAAAAATAGCTTCTAAATCAGTATCCACTTAAAAGTTAAAACTTTAAAGGCAAAATTCCCACATAATCAGTATACTTGAGCTTAAAGAGATATTCATTGATTTCAGAAACTGCTATTCTGAATCCACACTCATATTTTTCTGGATTTTAAAAAATAAGATTCAGCTTAAAGGACATCCTTTTCTGTGTGTTATACTGGCACTTGGACATCTCTGAGACTATAAAGCAACTTTCTATAAGAAGGAAGCCATAATTGGGCACAACCAAAATGGGTCTTTTTTTCAGAAGAAGCTGTGGTAGTTTTATTTATTTAAACAATATAATAGGTTATTTTTACATCATTCTCTACCTTTTTCCATCTCAGTTGTAATTCCTGTGGGCTTCTCATTAACAAATCACCTGTGTGCCATCACCATAGGTGCATTTCCCTCCCCTCCTCCCCACTTTTGATCCCATTCCCCCAAAATGGATGTTTTTAATCTTCTAAGAATTCATAACACCCAATGACATGTAAAAAAAATAGGAATATATTCAAGCAAATAATTGTATTATGTGAAAATTATGGGTCCCCGAGTAAGGTGTGTGCAGTTGACTGGGGTTTGTCCTGCACTTGGTAGCTATCACTGGGGGAATAACACACTGATTAAACCTTATCAGGGGAAGGAGTTCTTCTCATGGGGGAGGGGCCTACTAGTGTCACTTATAAATCTGCCCAAAAAGATAAATACGGTGGGATATGAGATATAAAGTAATTTAGATCTAATTCTATTGTGATTCTCAAATTTTATAATGACAATACCTAGAGGACTTGTTAAAATAAGTTATAGACCCCCCTTCACAGTTTATGATTTAAAGGGTCTAGGACAAGGCTTGAGAATTTCTTTCTTTCTTTCCTTTTTTTTTTTTTTGAGAATTTCCTTTTTCAACAAATTCCCAGGTGATGCTGATGCTGTTGTGCAAGTTACATACAAACACTAGCAGCTGAATCTGAATTGCTCCTGATGTTTTTTTAAATTCAGTGAAAGCTATATTAAGGGACTCTGATACCATCACTTACATTTTGGTAGAGATTGAAAGTCAGCAGAGATGGGGGGAAGCTCTTGAGTTGGAAATATGGAAGGCTTTATGTGGCACAAAATACTATGTGTGTTCATCAATCCTAAGGGAGTAAAATTGACATACCTGTCAATCTCAGGCATGAACTCTAAATAATTCTACTCTTTGCTTCTTGCCAAGGAAAACACAACACTGTGAAGCACTGGATAGAATAACACTTGACTCACATAGATAGGAGGTAAAGTAAGAGAACTCCAATAGTCAGTGTCTTTTCAGGTCAGTGGATGGCTGATGCAGGGCAATTCCCTTCAGGCATTGCTGTTGTGCCTCAGTCTTTGTAGAGAGACTGTGTTCTTTCTACTGAGAACATATAAAAAGTGTGCTTGGCCCACTATGGAAAACTGTTTGGAGATTCCTCAAACTGCTAACATGGAGCTTCCCCACGACCCAGCAATCCCACTCCTAGGTATCTACCCCAAAGACACAAAGACACTGATTCAAAAATATACCTGCACCCCCATGTTTATTGCTGCTTTATTCACCATTGGAAAGACATGGAAACAGCCCCAATGCCCAAAAATGGATGACTGGATTAAAAAGATGTGGTACATATACACAATGGAATATTATTCAGCAATCAAGAAAAAGAAACACATGTCTTTTGCAGCAACATGGATGGAGCTGGAAAAGATCATGCTTAGTGAGATAAGTCAGAAAGGAAAAGAAAATACAAGATGGTTTCGCTCATAGCAGGAGTATAACGGAAGAGGCAAGAAAATAGTGATAATGATGAACAGCTATATATCAGAGACATTTTGTGGGGGTGGGGTGGGGAATGGGACCAAAAACAGTGGGGAGGGGGGGAAGGAAAATGCACTGGACTATGGTGATGGCACATGGGTGATTTGGTGATGAGAAACCCAAGGGGATTGCAACTGAGATGGAAAAATGCACAAAAATATGTAAAAATAAACTATTATAAAAATTTAAAAAAAAAAGTGGGGTTGGCCAAGTGCCTTGTGATGCACACATTTTAAACAGAGACCAAGCAGCACTCATTGAGCCTAAAGAGAGTAAATTATTCCCACACAAGTGATAAGCCTGGCAGAGATTATATGGACTATTTATCTTGGGTGAAGAAATGCTCCAGGCTCAAAACCTATTCCTATATGACTGGGTGTGGGGGTGGAAGTTGGGTCAAAGGACTGCATATTAGACCATCTTTACCAGCTTCTTAGGTATATTCTGATTGAAGGCTGCTGGCATGAGGAAGCTGTAAGTGGGCTGAAAGAGAAGGGAAACTATATGAGTAGCTTAGCATACATACTTGATTTTCTCTGATTGGTCTCATGTTAGAAGTTGGGCAAGAATTAGTGAAGCTGGCATTTATCATTAAGATCACTCTTGATTGTTTGGGGCTGAATGTTGCAAGGGTTTTTCTTTGACTTGCTAAACTGGTTGTTAGAGCTTGTCGCTTCCTATTAATATTAACTTATAGATTGATAGACTGCATGGTTTCTTGAGCATAGATAGTGAGTTGGTTTCACAGTTTGCAGCAGACTGTAGATCAGAATTTTATTTTTATATATTGTTTGACTATTGTGTATGGTGTATATTTAGTTTCTTGGCAGGTCGATAAGTGTATTGTCTCAATAAGCAAAAATATACTGACATTTAAAGCATGTGCACAAATCCAGGCAGAAGGCAGTGCTGCACTTTTGAGAAGCCTTAGTTGGGTAGGAGCATAGGAGATGATGGACCAGAGAGCAGGTGTGGGACTGGAGTGGAAGCCAGGTTATTTTGGAATTTGAGAGCAATGTTAGGGAGTTTGTGTCTAATGAAACATTAAAGAGCTGGAAAAAAGGGATATATTGAGATCATATTGTGGCTTTTATAGGATTGCTTTGGTTCAAACTTGAGAATGTATTGGAGTAGGGCAAGACTGGGCAAAGAGAGAACAATTAAATGTCTAGAATTTATACAATACTAATGAGTTCTTCATCAGTAGTTGATGGCAAATACTTAGAATTCACTATGAATGTAGTATTAAGCAATTATATATTGATAATTTTAGAGTGTTTGGCCTCATTTAATAGTTCTTTTGATTGATTACTAGTTTAATATTGATTCTAGTATGCCTCAAGTAACAAAAAATGTTACTTATAAGGTTAGACCCATGAACATGATAAGCAAAAAAGAATACATTGCTGGTCTATGTGATATATTCTTTAGAGTGGAAGGGAATTTGAAATACATAAACCTGCAATCTTCACCATGGGAGAGATCAACCTAAAAATGTGGAAGTTGAGTGATAATTGGAAGTTGGAGGAGGTTCTAGCTGGCCTGCAGTGCTGATAGTGTTCTGTCTGTATTTGAATAAATTTCTTGTGTTCTTGAATACTTTCTTGACTGTTCTGTAAGAAACATGGCAAGATTCAAGCTTCGGATTTACTCTATAGGCATAGAAGGACAGCAAGTTTATGTAAATATCTTCAAGAGAAAGCCCTGGGAGTAAATATATTCTTCTAATGCATATTTGCTACATGGTTCATGAATAATAATATCATTAGATGACAATTAAGAGAAATAGTTATTTTTATTTATTCATTTCCTTACCATCCCTGCTTCTCACCACTATAGCTTTTATCATTTCATATAGGATAATGAATTACCGTTCTAAGTTAATGACAGAATGAAAGAATGTTTTTGACACAATTTATAAGAGTCTTTGAGAGCTTCATTAAGTATATTGAATAATTTCTTTCCATGAAGCAATTCCTGTAGGTGCTTATTTCAAAATTATTACTAATTAACTAATTAACTTATTGCCTCCACCAAACCACCTGTGCCCATAGCCCATCTCTCTCTGTGTCCCATCCCCTTCACCCTTTTCCTATTCCATCTGGTAACTGATATCTTCTTTTTTGCCAAGTCCAGATTTTTATTTATTTGTGTTATACTTGATTTTAGGGTCCTTATATTCTGCTGACAAATACAACCATCCAAAATCTGTATTTCATGTTATAGTTGATTCACTCAACATAATCACCAGAAACTCCATGCCATTACATCCTCTTTCTTCACAGCTGTATAATATTTTACTAAACTTATGTGTTCATCTGTTGAAGGGCATTTGTGTTGGTTGGTTTATGATTGGCAGTTGTTAACACTGCTGCTGTGCAAATCAGTATAAATAGATGTTTTCACATTATTAATTATTTTATGTTATTTGGGTGTTGCAAGGTTAAACTGGATTTCCAATTCTGTTTTCTTGAGACAACTCCATAATGTTTTCCACAGGGAATGAACCAGCTTTCCTTCCCACCAGCAGTGTGTGAGAGCTCCTTATCTCCTTGCAATCTCGCTGAGATTTGATTCCATTCTTTTTATGTGGACCACAGTCTCAGTGGTGAGGTAGTATCTTGGTATTGTCAAAATTATTGGAGTTGCATATGAAATCAACAAATTGAAATCTGTTCACTTCTTTTGCAGACTCTTGCTGTTAATAGTCTATTTAGTACTTTTCAGAATTTTTTAAAAATGGTGAATGTAGGGCCCTCCCTGGTGGCGCAGCAGGTTAAAGCACAGCACTAAGATGCTAAAGCCACTTCCGCATGAGTTCGATTCCCGCCTGCCCCGGAGGAAACCACATGGCGTGGCAGACCTCTCCTGGCCCTCCCGCTGCTTCCCTCAGCAGTGTACTTCGTAGATCTGCCTGTTCTGCTCCCCACTGTCTCTGGTGAATCCTCTCACCCTCCGCATCTCTGGCTTGTGCCCCAGTTCTATATGAATAAATAAATAAATCTTAAAAAAAAAATGGTGAATGTCTGTGGCATTTTCTTTTAAAGTCAGGAAAAGCATAGGAAATACAATCTGTGAACAAGATCCATGCCTCAAATTTGTTGCTGTCTGCAAAACCACAGACAATTTATCTCCGGTCTTGGTTGGAAAGATTACACTCATTAAAAATCCATTTTCTACATTCTCTAAAGATCTTTAGAAAGCCTAAATTTACAAATTAATAGATAATGATTATTAGTTTACATATTCAGAAAACACATTTAGTGTTGCTTAAATTATGTGGCAGGAATGGAAAACTAACATAAAAGTCATATTTGAGTGGAACCTTCACCATCATTTTAAAATCCTGATTATAAATGTAATACAAGCTAAAATTCATTTGTTAGTCCTTTCGTGCTGTTATCCCAAAATAGCTTATCAACCACACACATTTGGGTGGATTATCAACAATACACATTTATTTCTCACAGTTTTGGAGACTGAGAGGCTCCAGGATCACAGAAATGTAAGATCTGGTGTTTGATGAGGGCTGTGTGATGCACAGATGGTGAGTTTTCTCTGTGTCTTCACATGGTAGAAGGGTTCTGGGGAGTTCTGGGGAACCCAGTCCCCTTTGTCCTCTTCCCCCTTACTGCCTACTTCTACTTTCAATTCTGCTGTCATATTTCTAGGCTTTATTTGGTTTAGTTTTACCAGTTCCTTTCCCTCCTCTTTATTCCATGTGAATGAAATCATCTGCTATTTGTTTTTCTCCTTCTGACTTATTTCACTTAGCACAATCTCCTCTAGTTCCATCCATGTTGTTGCAAATGTCAAGAGTTCATCTTCTATAGTTGAGTATTCCACTGCTACATCGATGGACATATAAGCTGTTTTCCATAACTTGACTATTGTAATTAGTTATATCAGTGATTTTATATTCTTTTGGGATGTGCTTAAGTGAAATTGTTGAATCATGTTGTATTACCTATTTTTAATGTTTTGAGGCACCTGCACACTGGTTTTCAAAAGGGTTTGACCAGTTTACATTCCTATCGACAAAGTAAGAGGTGACTTTTCCCCACAACTTCACTAGTGTTTGTTGTTTTTGGTTTATATTGATACAGGCTTTTTTCCCTGAAGTGTGGTGTACATTTCCCTGGTGATGAGTCAGTGCTGAAAATATTTTCATGTGCTTGTCTGCCATCTGTATATCTTCTTTGGGGGAGTGTCTATTTAGTTCTGTCTATTTTTTTTATTGGATTTTTTGTTTTCTTTTTGTTGACTCATTTCAGTTCTTTGTAGATCTTATTTACTAGCCCCTTGTCAGATGTATGATACACAAATATACTCTCCCATATTTGTTGTAATAATAGTTTATTTTGTTGTACATAAGATTTTTAGTTTGTTATAGTGCAATTGATTCTAATCTTTTTGTTTTGCTTTTGTCCCTAAAGACATCTCTAAAGTCAATGTTGTGTTTTTCATAAGTTTTCTTCATTGTAGTTTTATGGTTTGCAATCTTGCATCTATTGAATTCATTTTGAGTTAGTTTTTGTGTATGGTGTGAGATAGTGGCCTCGTTTCCTTTTTCTGTATGTGGCTGTTCAGTATTTTCCAGCTCATTGGTTGATGAGACTTTCCTTTTTCCATCGTATATACTTTGTCCTTTGTCCTAGATGAACTGTCCATATAAATGTGGACTTATTTATGGGCTGTTAATTCTATTCTATTGGTCCATGTGTCTATTTTTACTCCAATATTGTTTTTATTGCTATAGCCTCTTAGCATAGTCTAAAATGTGAAAACACGAGACCTCCATTCCTCTTCTTCTTTTTTTCTTTTTTAAAGAGCTATTTATTTGTGCATACAGAACTGAGATACAGGTCAGAGGTGCAGGGGTGGTGAGAGGATTCACCAGAGACAGACAGGGGAGCAGAACAGACAGATGAAGTACACTGCTGAGGGGAGCAGCAGGCGGGCCTGGAGAGGTCTGCTGAGCCATGTGGATCCCCTCCAGGGCAGCGTTTGAACTCATGCTGAGGTGGCTTTAGCTTCTTAGTGTTGTGCTTTAACCTGCTGAGCCACTGGGAAGGGCCCTTTCTTTTTTTTTTTAATCAAAATCACAGTGGCTAATTGGGAGTCCTCTGTGATTCCATATAAAAATTAGTAATGTTTGTTCAACTTCTTTGAAGCATTCCATTGCAAGCTTGATAGAGATTGCATTCATTCTGTATATTGCTCTGTATAAGATGGACATTTTAATAATATAAATTCTTCCAATCAACGAGTTGAAATATCTTTCCATTTCCATATGTATTTCTTTTAACAATGTTTTATAATTTATGTTAGATAGGTTTTTCATCACCTTTTCCAAATTATTTCTAGGTATGTAATACATTTGATGCTATTGTAAATGGGTTTTTTTCTTGATTTCTTCTTCTTCTAGTTCACTATTTCCAGATATCTAGGAATACAACAGACTTTTTTGTTGATTTGGTCACTTGCTGCTCAGCAACATGAAGTTAACTGCAAAGCAGACTGGGAAATGTAGTCTGACAAGTACTACAATGTACTTGCAAACACATAGCAATTTTCAATACACCTTTCTTGCCTTGACCAATTCAGTTATTGATTCTCTTTGCTGTTCTCCCTTAACTATTTTTTCAAAATTATGACATAATTCTAATTTCATTAAAGATGCATTAAATCCTTTTTTTTGTTTGTTTGTCTAATGTTTGGTTTGTTCTCAAGAGAAGACAACTTATTCTTTCATTTTGAAACAGAAATCTAGACATTATCAACTAAACTACTACATTATTTCAGTGGTTACACGCAGAGTGATTGTAGATTCTCTCATTTGAAATAATTTAGATTTTTGTCCCTGGCATATAGCTCACTCTTAAGGTAAGTGAATATAACTCTTGCTGCCAGTTATGCTTTAAAATAACTTCAGAAATGATTTTGCATTTTTGTGTGTATAGCAGTAACACAAGGTCAAATATTAAATTTAGTGTCGTATATTTTCAATGCAAAACTTTGTGCTAACAGCAAGAAAAAAATCATGAGCAATTACTCCTGGGATGAAATATTAATATTATTTCATGTGAAAACTTCCAGATAATTCTCTTCAATGGTAAAAACTCCTGTGTCAGGTTATAGCTAAGTCAGAACACCTGGTAATCATTTCTTTCTAGGTGTGTAATACATTTGATGCTATTGTAAATGGGTTTTTTTCTTTTTCAGAGAAAGGTCAGAGAAAGGTCGAGTTGGCATCTCAATCAGCCCGTGTTTATCAAGTGCTGTCTGGGGACTCAGTACTGCCTGGGAGGCCAAAGACTCTACTTCTGGTAGTAAGAGCCAGTGTTAAGAATGGGATTAAGCATAATTGAAGGGTGGCAGCCTTTGGTCAATTACAAAGTTTTGTAGTGGCATCATATTTAACCTTCATATCAAAGACTTTGGTATTTGTGAAACCATTCAACATCTCCTTATTTTTGTACGTTTCAGACAACCTTTTTATCCTGTCTTGAACAAAATCTGCCTAGCTAAAATAAAGATTTTCTTATATATTACAAAAACATACTTGATATAAAATAGTTCATGAGTTATAAATACATATAGCATAAATAAATGTGTGTATGTATACTAGATCAAGAAGGAAATGTTATTTCATTGCAGAAGTTTCTAAGAAAGCTTTAAAAATAAGTATTTTTTTAAAGATTTATTAATTTATGCTTACTGGACTGGGGTACAGGCCAGAGTTGAAGGGACAGTGAGAGGATTCACCAGAGACAGAGTGGGGAGGAGAACAGACTGACTGACAAAGTACACTGCTGAGGGGAGCAGTGGGTGGTTCAGGAGAGGTCTGCCACACTATGTGGGTCACCTCCGGTGCGGGGTTCGAACTCATGCTGAAATGGCTTTAGCTTCTTAGTGCTGTGCTTTAACCCGCTATGCCACCAGGGAGAGCCATAAATACTTGTTTTGACAATAATACACAGAAATGCAGAGCTCTTAAAAATGGGTAACAATACACTTTCATAGAGAAGAACGTCATTAAATTTTCATATAAAATGGCTTGCCTTAAGTTTGTACAAGTTATCAAAGGTGTAATTGTTTTATTATTTTATTAGATATTATAATAATCTATTACATAAATTATTTTGAAAAAAATGCATAGATTTATGTTTATGAGGTGCTGAGTGGTATGTGATTATAGGCTGATAATTCAAAGACTTTTAGCTTCGTTTCTTTTGCCCTTGAGATAATGCCGTATTGCATGCATCATGTCCAGTGTGTGCTTTAGATTGGACCATTCTGAAAGGCACGTGCTCATATACAAGGTTTCATGTCATAAAATTGATATATTGTGTTTTTGTTACATGTGGATCACTTCTCCTGCTTTTTCTCCTTCACCTTTTTTTTTTTTTAAAGATTTATTTATTTATTCATACAGAACTGGGGTACAGGCCAGAGATGCGAAGGGTGAGAG
>NW_004567107.1:66888272-66894643 GCF_000260355.1 Condylura cristata | reverse complement strand
GTATGGTGGGGGGATGGGGATCGAACTCATGCGGAAGTGGCTTAAGCTTCTTTTGCAGTGCATTAACCGGCTGCGCCACCAGGGTTAATGCACTTCACCTTTTACACTTGCACCTTCACCTTTTACATCACCTTCTTTCCTGCATTTTCTCTTTTTTTTCTTAGTCATCTTCCATTTGTGAAATCATGAGCCTTACTTTCAAACTCTGGTGAGATTTTAACTTGAGGGGAGAGTGAATTCTATTTTCAATTATTGGCAGTATGACTTTCTATCTAGTGCAAGTGAACGAATTCTCCTTAGACTTTTGGGCATAGGTCTTCTCTTCAGGATACCAATATTTTGAGTCTTTTTCCTGTTAAGGGTGCTTTTGGGATGTGATATTTGGCTATAAGGTGGAGGAATACCCACATCCCCTCACAGAGCACTGCCCCTTCTCTTTTTGGGCTTCTTAAAGGAGTTCTATGCTCAGAGTAGTGCAGAAGCTTATCTTCCATGATTCACTGGAAATCTGTACCTAAATATGTTTGAAAGAGCTGGGTTAGAGCAAATGAGCATGCAAATCATCTTGTGTGGAAACATCAGTTTACATTGGGATGACCTTCTAGGACACGCAGTGGGTGACATTATTTTAAGTATGAGACATGTGAAGGCAAGAAAGCCTACAAAAGAGAGAATAATATTCATGTTTATATTGCTGAATTGTGGTGAATTGTGTGTCTGAGAAAATTCTCAAGCCTTGAGAAAACAAGTCTATGATACTTTTTGGCTTAATAATATTTCATATCCCCTGAGCTTTCTCAGGAAGACCTTGTCAGGTACCATCTGAGAAATTCTCACTGATTTTACATTTACTTAGCTGCACAGCTAATGTGGGTTTTAGGGTAAGCCCTCAGTTATGTGCAAACTGAAGGATTGTCCAGTTTATCTGGGGTCTTCACATATCATCAGTCCTTTGTATCCTGGATTCTGTGAAGAAGTTTGTAAGCTGCAGTGTAGATTTTGTTGATATCATCATCATCAAAGAGAAGCTTGTGGGTACACAGCTGGCAACCCTTAAGAAATGGCTGCTTTGAGCAACATAACTGGAGCTTCCTTTGTTTAAGAGTGAAAATGCATAAATCAAATTAAACTAGAGCACACCTGTTATTATTTTTTTATTAAATATTTAATTTGTTACTGTGTAGAAAAGTAGGCTAGAGAGGGGGAGTGTGACCTGATTCACCATAGACAAAGTGGGGCACAGAACAGGCAGACTGACTGAAACACACTGCTAAGAAGAGCAGTGGGTGAGACAGGAAAAGTTTGCTGCGCTATGTCGGTTACCTCTCTGGCCAGGGATTGAACTTAGGCCATAGAGGTGATATCACTGAAACCTAACCCCTAAGCCACCAAGAAGGCCCTCGAGCATAATTTTTTAAAAGACGGCAAGAATGGTCACTATAAGAATATATATTTTATATCTTTAGATGATTTTGTTGAATATCTCAGAGTTTTATAACACTAGAACTTGAATGTCTTATTTCTACGTCTTATGATCTTTACATGCTGCGGATGGAACAGGACTGACAGATGAAAAAGTCTAGCTGGATTGAAAATATATCTATAGATGACAGTATGTGTATGGAGACAGGACAAAGAAAGTCTTTCCTGAACACAGCTAAGATTGTAAATAGGAGAGGACTGTTGGACGAACAATTCCCCCTATTGTGGGCACTGGTCTCGGTTTTCTTTGTGGTACAGTTTTGCCTTAGGAGAACCCAAGAAAGGATGAATGTAGGAATAGATGTGGAAAGAGAAACAGGAAAGGCACCACAGGTCATTTGCCTTATCAAAGAATATGTGCGATAAAGAGATTGATTGTCAAAGCAAAAAATAAGTAGAGAGATCTAATTTTTGATGCATTTATTTGACAAGTTTGTCTCTTTAATATTTAATGCTAATTTTGAAAGGCACAAACAAGGAAAAGTATTGCCTGTTTAAAAACATGTCAACATATTCTTTGAGTCTCCTGTAATCAAGAGTTGAATTTCTGCTTCCTGAAATTTGGGCAAACTCTTAATTTGGAGAATTCAGAATTGACACAGCATGTCCCCACAGGATAAACATCAAAGGAAATTTGCTTCCCTGCTAGAAACAAGCCTAGGGTGCCTGCAGAGCATGTGAAGTGAGTTGTTTTGATCCACAGTGCTCATTTACTCTCAGCCAACTGCAGTCAGACATACAAGTGAGGAAGCTTCAAGAAGACCCACCTTAGTCCCCATCTCACAGTTAATACAAGAGAGGACCTGAGTGGGCACTGCCTCACTGATACCAGTAGACCCATGGAAACAAGGGAGATCCCCCTTTATTCCTCCCCACATCATCCTACTCTATCTCTTTCCCCTCCTCCACCTCCTCTTCTCTTTCTTCCTCTTTTTCCTCTCTCTCTTAATGAAGATTATTACTGTTTTATACTACCCAGCAATCATCTATTGAAAAAGGGATCAATGGCAGATTCAAAAAAATTATCAAGAACACCATACTAATTTTCTCCTAATGGTCTTTTCCTTTCTCTATGTTTCCCATTTCTCTAAGTGTCCTGATAATAAACCATGGGCAGCAGTACAGAAGAAGGTATTCTTTGATTGAGCATTGCCCAGGGGGCCCAGGACTGTCTAGCTTGGCGGCATCTATTAGCATCTGTGGGTCAGTGCAGCCTATGACACTGCATGTCTAAGAAGACCTTCCGAATCTCTCCATTTCCCAGAAGGCAGTTCTCAGGTAAAGAGAGATATCAATTCATAAACAGGTGGGTATTTGTTTTGTTTAAGCTAGTTATGATTCATATGCTTTGGCAGAGCTTCCTACCATGGTTTTTATTAGATTTGGAATCTGGTTACAGGGTACTGCTAGGCTGTGTGTAAACACCAAGTTTCTGGGGGAGGTTTGTGTGAGACGGAGGAGAGTTGAAGATTGCAAGGGCAAGAGGAAAAGTGAAAAATCATGTAGGAGTGACGAGTAATAACTACTAACTCCATTGTACCTGTTGTCACATTCTTTTTTTAGATAATAAACATTTTACCCTGTTAGATTTTGAGATATTTAAACATTCTTTTTTTAGATAATAAACATTTTACCCTGTTAGATTTTGAGATATTTAAACATACTTTTTTTTTTGCATGAGGAATTTCATTTAATATTAAATCTGTGAATATGTAAAGCAATAGCTATTTTATGTCTGGTGTGAAACATTAAGGGTCTCTGGTGGTGCAGGGCTTAAATACAGCACTACGACGCTATCTGCAGACACTGCAGCACAAGTTCTATACCCTGTCAGGGAGCTGACCCACATGGCGCAGCAGACCTCTCCTGTCTCACCCACTCTCCCCTCAGCAGTGCATTTCAGCCAATCTACCTTTCTGTTATCCACTCAGTATGTTGTGAATTTTCTCACCTCCTCCTTCCCCAACTTCTGACCTATATCCTAAGTTCTTGTATGTAGAAATAAATAAATCTTTAAAAAGAAAAAGAAACACTAGGTAATAGCTTGCTCTTGCATTTGCTCACTTTTTGATGAAAGACCTCCTTTGCCTTCAGGCAGAATCTTGAGGGTAAGAGGAGGAATCAAGCATCAGAGAAGTCTCTAGTAAAGCAGAGAAGGGGAAGAGAATGGAACACCATCACCGTCAGTGCTGTGCTCTCTGGGGAGAATTCCGGGACACTCAGAGCGGGGTCTGTTGAACGACACTGCCAGTCTTCGTAGTTCTAGGAGTGGTGTTGAGGACTACTGGTTGGGATCTCTAGTAGCCATGAAGAATGGAAAGAGAATGCTCCCTACTATTTTCCATGGCTATTCTCTATTTTTCCAAGTTTAGAGAAGTGCTATGTTACTGCAAGGGGTCAATGGGCAGACTACCATAGTTTATAGTATTAATTTTTGAGCATTAACTATGTGCTAAGCTATGGGAGACAAGCACAGTGCTTCCCCGAGAGTAAGCAGCATTCTCTACATGGTGGGCTGAAGGAGGAGTGGAAGCTGTGCAAAGCTATAGATAATGGAAGACACTCTATTGATTGCCTGGAAAACTAGCTGTTCAAAAGTTATTCAGGACCACCTTTCTCTTTTTTAACACTGTTGGTACCATACTTACCTCTGGTCATATCACATTTTAGGCTTATCTGCACCATATTTTAGGAATGTTACAGTAGGGATTTGTCCATGTAACTAAGTAAAATATTTTATTGATTGTGAAATTTCTGGGTAAGGCAATACATGAAAGCTTCTATCAGTTATTTTCTCATTTAACCTGCTTCAAAACATAACTACGAAGATTCTAATTTATCCTCATTTTATAGGTATGCTAAAGGAGACAGTCAGTCACTCTGCTTAAGTGCGGGCACAGGGTAAAGCTAACATTTGACCTGGTTCAAAGCCCATGTTCTATAAACTTCTGCTTCCAACCCAAGACTGACGTCCCCTTTAATCATGAGACTTTATTGCTCAACATTCCTGAGCAAGACTGTTTTGTGCTGCCACCCGCACGTCAGCACCTCGGTGTCTTCTGAGAACCTCCTGAGAGTCCTAGGTGGGGCCTGGAATGTCTCTAGGAAGGATGCTGGGCAAGGCTTTAGGCACCCGACAGAGCCCCCACCTTCTTAAGCTTTGGAATATGGGGCCACTTTGAGTCCACCCTAAAACTCTTTTGCCTTGTCTTCTGTGCTGATGTCAGGATTTAATTTGTTCGCAGAAGCCTGTTTGCAGCACAGTCAAGTGAGAGCTGTCTTGGGTGGGTGAGAATCAAAGCCAGCTTGGTTATAACTGGCTGCTAGACTGTTTCAGTTTTCTTCTGATTCTTTCTTTTTCCTCACACTACTGAATTTGGCAAAGGGGTTCTCAGAATGGAAGGTGGGTAAATTGTAGAAAACAAAGAAAGAAATGTCCCTATGTACCTGCTTCTGATATTTGTATACACTGCATTTGGGTCTGTCTTTTGGCATATATATCATCAACTGGTAGTTATAAAGAAGGAGGGGGGGCTTGAAACACTTCAAATGACCCTCCAAATTACCAGTTTTGCAACCAGAGTGGCTGAAGCCACAGACTTTTAGGTGGTGCTCCCTGGAGAGGGTTGCTGGTGAGAATAGATAGTCCTAGAGAAAATGCTAACAATCATTGCATTTGGTGGTGGGGCGGAGGGGGCTGAGCAACAGATAAGTAATATAAGGGACTGCAGAAAGAGGCACAAACGCATCCAGTCTTTGGGACTTAGCCGTTTTCAGATCTTCAGCATTTGGTGTCAGCAGATTTTGTTCCCTACTATGTTGATCTTCCAGAAGGCTGGTGTGGGCCTCTGAAGTTGGAGGCCTCCAGCAGACCTCAAAGAGGAAAAGTCTGGAGGCTTTGCAAATAGCTGAGCAAATGAAACTGTTCCTGGTTTTGTTGCAATTACAACCTTGCAGAGAAGGCAAAGACCCAGGGCTGGCACCTCACCGAAATGCATGAGTGTGGCCATTTGTTGGGTTGTTCAGCTCTGCTGCAGCTGCTGTCTTCAGTGTTGCTTGGCTGGTGCTGTGCTGGGGCATCCCGGCAGCTCCAGGAGCATTGCCTATTGCATCTTCTGTTGTGTGTGTGAGTTGGAACTGGCCTAGAGTCTGGCTGTCTTGTGCTCTGGGTTGGCATTGGCAAGGAGATGTCATCTTGGATGTGTGGCCTAATGTTTGCAAGAGGAGTTCCATGTCCTCAGTGGTGGGAAGATGCTCCTTAGCTGCTTTTGTGTAGGACTGAAAAACACTGGACTCTGCTTTGGGTGAGGTTAACAGCCATTTTTGGCTTCAATAACTCTTTGTTTTTCCTTGGTTTGTTAAATAAATCCCTTTGTTGTTGTTTCCTGAGACTGAGTAGTCCTGCAATTGTGCATGCTGGTGAAGAACTCAGAAGGTGACTGGTAAACTATTTTGACTGTGGCCTTGGTCAGTTTTAGTGCTCCTTGCTACTCTGTATCAGTTTGATATTGGATATATATATATATGCATTTCAGTTGTTACTATTTAAGCATTTCAGTTCATTTAGAAATGATTTAAATTATGCATTAAAATCCATAACTTGTTATTACATTTAGAGTCTAATGAAGCTTTATGAACTTCTCCCCTTTTGATAACCACATAGTATTTTTATGTTGCCATTTTGCTGTTTTGAATAATGTCTGCTTTAATGCAACTGATAGTCTGCTTTGCTATACTATTATGTTTTTCTACTATACTAAATTATAAAACTTATAAATCTGATTAAAAAATCAAGTTATGGGCCCTCCCTGGTGGCGCAGCGGGTTAAAGCACAGCACTGAGAATCTAAAGCCGCTTCCGCATGAGTTCGATTCCCGCCTGCCCCGGAG
>NW_004567107.1:66871869-66888172 GCF_000260355.1 Condylura cristata | reverse complement strand
GCCCGCTGCTCCCCTCAGCAGTGTACTTCGTCGATCTGCCTGTTCTGCTCCCCACTCTGTCTCTGGTGAAGCATCTTGCCGCCCCTGGGCCTTTGGACTGTACCCCAGTTCTGTATGAATAAATAAATCTTAAAAAAAAAATCAAGTTATGTTCCATTTAAAAGTCCTTGCTTTTGGAAGCAGCCCAAATGCCCAAAAGTAGATGAGTAGATGACTGGATTAAAAAGATGTGGTACATATATACAATGGAATATTACTCAGCAGCCAAAAAAGAGAAACACTTGTCTTTTGCAGCAACTTTGATGGAGTTGGAAAAGATCATGCTTAGTGAGATAAGCCAGAAAGTGAAAGAAAAATACTGGATGGTTTCACTCATAGCAGGAGTATAATGGAACAGGTGAGAAAATAATAAAAATGAACAGCCATATACCAGAGACATTTTGTGGGAGTGGAGTGGGGAATGGGATCAAAAATGGGGGGCGGGAGGAGGGAAGTGCACAGGACTATGGTGATGGCACACGGGTGATGTTGGGGACCGAGGCCGGCATCTGGCGTCTGTCAGCCGTCATAAAAAGGTGAAATGGAGTCCGGATAGAGAAAAACATCCGGGTTGTAAAAGGCATGTGGGAAGAACTCCCTGCCCCCACCTTTTCCTTCTCCTCTTTCTTTTCTCACGCACCTATTATCAAAACACTGCTCCATTCTCGCCCATTTTTTGTCCCTCGCGAGAACCATTTTATCAAGCACTGCTACATGTCTAGTGTCCATTAGCTTTCTCCCTTCCCGACTTCTGCATCCCCCACCTCTTGTATTTTATATAAACCAGATAAAAAGAAAATAAACTCTCTCTCTCTTTGTTCTGATACACCCGTGTGACTGTTTCTTTTTGTTCGTCGGACCTGGGGCCCTGACTCCCCGGCCTTGCAGGTTCAAGGCCCCCGCAGGGTGACTCGGTGATGGGAAACCCACGGGGATTACAATTGAGATGAAAAAAAAATGTACAAAATGTAAAAATAAACTTATATTATTAAAAATATAATAATAATAATAAAAGTCCTTGCTTTGACTAGAATTACTTGCTTCAACTGCATGCAATGACTAGCTAAAAGCAACACCCTGTCTTGCTAGAGAACACACCATTCTTCTCATTACTTATAATTTTTCATAAGTAAATTCAACTTATTGGTTTCTTCAGATGATATAAGTAGTCTCTGGGGGAAAATGATACCTTCTTTTTTCTATGGCTGGCTGTGTTTTAGGAGTCCTTATTTGTCATTTAGATTCAGAATTACAGATTCTTAACATTGGAGTAAAGATGAAGACCTTAATATCTGATCATTGGTGATATAGCTCATGGCTCCTCTCCTCTGACGAACAGCTGCCTTTGCTTGACAACTTTATGGGGGACGGAAATTACCATTCCTCCTAGGATGATCATTCCATTACAATTTTTTAAAAAAGATTTATTTATTTATTCGTACAGAACTGAGGTACAGGCCAGAGATGTGGAGGGTGAGAGGATTCACCAGAGATAGAGTGGGGTACAGAACAGGCAGACCGATGAAGTACACTGCTGAGGGGAGCAGAGGGCGGGTCAGGAGAGGTCTGCCTCACCATGTGGATCTCCTCCGGGGCAGGCAGTGATCGAACTCATGCGGAAGTGACTTAAGTTTCTTAGTGCTATGATTTAACCCGCTGTGCCACCAGGGAGGGCCTCCATTACAATTTTTATAAATTTTCTTCCTACATAAATTATCACCTTTTTAATCAAGATCTGCATATCATACTAACTCTTCTGGTGGTGGGGTAATTAAGCTAAAAGCAAATGATGTGTAGCATGAAGCTAAAGTCAACAAAAATCTGAAAATGTGTGTAGATAAGTTTTCAAAGGATGCTGATTTTCCTCAGTCCCAGAATCAGAAGTACCAGTAGAAGCATATTGTTAAAGTTTTTAAAAATTTTTTTAGTCTTGCCTGCTCCTTGAAATTTACCCCAAGGATTGTTTGGATGCTAGGAAGATTCAATAATATCTGAAAGTATCTTGCTATCTGAAGATATCTGAAGATTATGACTCCACATACTGGCTTGATAACTTACATTACTGTTTTTAAGTTAGAAATGAAATAATCAGGAGATAACCTATTTTCAAGTAGTATTTGAACAAAAATTTTACCTCTTCTCATGGATAACGTGGGGCAAAATAATGATTGTAATGCTGCATTTGTGCATGATATGCCACTGTTTTTGAATATAAATGATTCATCCTCTTCTCTCCTGAAATCACAGCTCAATTTTTTATGGAAAAATGATACTTCTATCTGGCATAATACTGATATGACCTGTGTCCAAGGCATCTCTCATGCGCCTGCATTCACTCATTCACCCATGTACATTACCCTAGAGAGATTAATGTTTAACTTTTACTCTCTCATGACATTCTTTTCTTAAACTTTCTATAATCCTGAGAGCTACTTAATAAATTCCATTTTTACTAAATTAGCTTGATTTGGTTTTGGTTTCTTGCAACCCAAGAACTCTGATGCATACAATGATGAAGACAGGGTGTTGCTTGTGAATAATTCAGATGTCCTCAGATGATAGCCATACCAGGGATTCTATTTCTTTTGCAAAGGCTTTTAACTCCAACTAACATGAATCATTGTTAGAAGGTTAATTATGGGATCTTGCACAGAAGAGTCGGGGAAAAAAAAACATATTAATAAGCAGTTTAAAATTGCTGGGATTACCCAAATATTTTGACAGTTATATTCTTTCTAGATTAGCTTAGATTCTCTTTTGGATGAGTTATCCAAGCTGTTGGGACTAATCACTGTAGCTTGGAGTTGGTGAGTCTAGACTGGCAGATTTCACAGGAAAAGGGAGGAGGAACTGTCTAGACCTTATGTTGTTTTTCTCTGGTCTGGATTATTTGTATTCCTAGAACCCATATCCAGGTTCCTTTCCAGACACTGGGACACTTTCTCAAAATTTCTCTTTTTCATTTCCACAGAGAGATTCAGATGATTTGCAGATGGAACATGGATGTCACTTTGTAACTTTAATTTTTGAAATTAAATGTTTTCACAATACAAAAATATTGACTTTATACCTGTATCTCCAATTCTACTGATTCTTAAAGCAGAGTAAAATTGCAAATATTTTTCTTTTTAAAAAAAGATTTATTTTCTTTAAAACATTTATTTATTTATGCATACAGAAGTGGGTATAGGTCAGAGGTGCAGGGACAGTGAGAAGATTTACCAGAGATAGAGTGGGGAGCAGAACAGGCAGGCTGACTGAAATACAATCTGAGGGGAGTAGCAGTTGGGTCAGGAGAGTTCTGCCAAGCCATGTGAGTCAGCTCACTGACTGGGGATAAAACTCATGCTGCAGTGCTTGCAGATAGCTTCATAATGCTGAGACCTGACTCCTTGTGCCACCAAGGAGGCCCCTGTTTTTATTCATTTGTGCATACAAGTACTGGGATATAGACCAGAGGTTGGGGGTATATGAGAGGATTCACTAGAGACAGAGTGGGGAACAGAACAGGCAGGCCAATTGAAATACACTGCTGAGGGGAACAACAGGCAAGAGAGGTCAGGTCTGCTGCATCATTTGGGTTAACTTCCTAGCTGGGGATCAAATTCATGCTGCAGTGACTGCCTATAGTTTCATAGTGCTGAGACTTAACCCCTTGTGCCACGAGGGAACCCCCAAAATCCCAAATATGGTCAATGTGACATCAATTGAACATATCTGGGAAGAAGCGCTCCCACTTGAACGTTTGATGTAGATCACCTGTGGCAATCTGGTCAGCACTGCTTTATAATTTGGTGCTTTATTTACAAAGCTTATTTCTGCTCATTGTTTCTAAACTTCTGTGAGAAAGATATTTTTATAAATGGAATGGCCTATTTCTGTACCTTTACCTTTACCTGCTGTCTCAAGCCACTAAGACCAGTAGATTTTGATGGCTCCTATTAGTAAGTGGATTGTACTCATTGCCATGACATTTAGTGTCAGCAACAGCAATACAAAAAGCAATGTTCGGCAGCCGGAGTAAGAGTTGTTCATAGGCCATTGTAGCCCACAGACATGTCTCAAATAAGTATTTAAAATAATAAAAATTTGAAGTCACTCAGTGAAGCATGTATTTTCCACTGCTCCCAAATCATATTTACACATTGATATTACTTTTTAGGCTTTGAAGAAATTTGAACTTGGGACTCCAGTTATGTTTTAAACTTTGTTGTATCTCCAAGTTCTCTGCTTATCTGCGCATAGGTCTCCATGTTTTTCTAGTATATATATATATATTTAAAACTACTTTACAAAAATGATGCTTAACTGCAGGCATCTCAAAGCTAGACCTTCATAAATATTACCAACTGTTGACTTAAACTTGAAGTTCCATGTGATCAAATTGTTGCCATAGATCAATGTTGGCCTTTCAAGCTTTGAAGTCATGCTTCAGTCTCAGGATGCACTCTTTTCCTCTATGAAGTTGGCAAACATCCACTCTCTCAAATACACTCAAGTTTCCTGGGAGAGCAGATAGCTTGAATAAAAATTATATTTATGAAAGTGCTTGTATATTAAGCTTGGTGTCCAACAAGAGCAGTGTGACTTTCTGAGTCTTTCAGTGGGCAAACTATCAAGGTGTTAAATTCTATGACTTGTTTAGCCATTGAAGTAGACAAGAGATTAAATAGGATACTAAGTAGTAAAGTTTCTTATTTAAAGATTTACTTATTATTGGGCCCTCCCTGATGGCACAGCGGGTTAAAGCACAGCACTAAGAAGCTAAAGCCACTGCAGCATGAGTCTGATTCCCAGCCCTGGAGGTGACCCACATGGCACAGCAGACCTCACCTGACCTGCCTGCTGCTCCCCTCAGCAGTGTACTTCATTAGTTAACCTGTTCTGCTCCCCACACTATCTCTGGTGAATCCTCTCACCGCCCTTGCACCTCTGGTCTGCACCCCAATTCTGTATGCATAAATAAACAAATCTTTAAAAAAAAGAGATTTACTTATTATTACATACAATAACTGGGCATAGGTCAGAATTTTGGGGAGTGGGAAGATGAGAGGGTTCACAGAGACAGAGTGGGGAGCAGAATAGTTGGATATCTTGAAACTCTGCTGAGGCGAGCAGCAGGCAGGACAGGAGAGGTCAGCTGTGCCATATGGATCAGCTCCCTGCCTGTGGATTGAACTCAGGCTATAGCAGTGATAGTTCTGAGATTTAACCCCTAGGCCTCCCTCCCCTTGTTAGGGGAGGGAGTCATGAAGGGGATGGGCAAATATGGGGGATACCCAGAGGTTTCTTGTGACCTGAATTCTTCACTTGGTAAAACTTGTCCAAAGATACTATAGTTGATCTCACATCTCAGTTCTGAGACAGGACAAAAAGAGTAGAGTGAGGCTGTGGATTCTAGGTCACTGGGGTTTGTGAAGGCTTTCATGAAGTCTGAGTGAAAAGTTGTTCTAAAAGCCATTGAGTGGGTAGCTTTTAGATTATCATCCCTGAAACCAAAAGGCCGTTGCCAATTCCCCAATAGCCTGGCATGAGACTATCACCTCCAAGATGGTAACTCTCCATGAGAACCCACCAGCTCTCTATCTATTAGGGGGAAAGGATATCCTGAACAAACTTTAAGATACAGGCTTTATGGACTCCACCCCTACTCCAGACACCAAAACTGTAATTCCCAGCAACACCAAAGGGAGGACTGATAGGACCCACGGGTGGAGTTAAGCAGTCATTTTGAGATTTGGGGCTATTAAGGCAGACATGTTCAGCTGAGGCTCTCTCTTGGCCTTGTGGCTGGCTGCCTCATTGCTCGGCTCTTGGTCAGCTTTCAGTGTGCTATTGGGGTTCCAAGTCAGCAGAACTGATAGGACACACTATCTTATACTCTTTTCTTTTCCCCTTTGAAATAAATCCATTACTGGATTTTCTGTGCATATCTGCAGTACAGTTGAATCTTAAGTGCATGGGTGAAGACCCACGGACAGGCAATCCATTTCACATTGGGTTGCCTTGTAGCATATACACTGGGCTTACACAAGACCAACAGGTGAAGGATAACTTGGTGGACGACACTGAGGAGTTTAATTCCTAAATTTTCCTATGGTAGAGGATAAATATACCATCAAGGTGGATGCTGAAGAAAAGAAATTGTGCTAAGTTTTCAAATCTTTCAAAGTCCAGGACTAAGAAGTACCAGAAAGAGATGGGGAAGATAAACAACATAATTCTATTTGAAAAGATGAGCACTGAGGACTAGAATGAAATCTCTCCAGAAACCAAATTAGACAAGACATATTCCTGCTGGTCCAACAAGCCAATTGAAAATTTATGAGTGAAAGTGGGAGAAATGTCTGGTTCTTGTAAGTTCCAGATATTAAAAATAATTTACAGAGTTAAAAGAAAAATGAGTAGAGAAAAAAAAAAAGTGAAAGGTCAACAAAAATAGCAGATGGCTTTGAAAAGCAGTAATAGACATTCCCAAAATGTCACTTAGTACATCAGTATGATTTTCAAAGATGTGAAAACTAACACAGAAAAAGTAGAGAGGGAAGAGAGAACCCAGAAAAACAACAAAGGTATCTTGGTATTTTAATCTACACTAAAACTCAGTAGTTACTGATAAAGAAAAGCCTTATGTAAAATTTAAAGTCATGTACTATATCATGTACATTTATTTGCTAATGTTTCCCATTCATGTATCATTTCCATATTATATTTGCTGCTTATTACATTGTTGAAAGCAATATAGGAAACAGGTAGGGAAATGCTTTAACCTTTAATGGAAAGGGATACTGGCTTGAGACTCCTCTTTGGTGCTTGATGGCAGAGCAGTGGCTGACCCTTTTAGAAGCTCTGTGTCTTTGAAATAGTTTCAGTACATGATTAAAATATAATTGCATGGCAGACATATTGTTCATATCTGCTTTTACTTCTTTGTGTATCCCAGGTGTAGGCTTGTAGGAGGTAGGAGGAGGAAAAATGCAAGACTTAATGTGTCTCTAAAGAATGCAGTCAATGGTCAGCTAGCCTGATAATGCCCCTCTACAGACCCTTGTTCACTCTCTGATTTCATTAAGGACACTTGAAGGGAGAGCTGTGTTTGCATTTACTTGAAACAACAGCCGTCACCAGGAGTTATATTTTAGCTTGTTTTACTTTTCTCCAAGGGAGATGTTATCTATTAACTGCCTTCTCTGCATCCCAGATAGATGTGAGAAGTGGAGGTACTTTTTCCAATTCTCTGTGAGAGTAAAAATAGGGTCTTACTGATACTGGGTGTAGCAGGGGACCCTAAACTGGTCACAGACCCACTGTCCAAGTACTTTACCAAATGCTGCCTGGGTTCTTCACCTGCATGCACAATTGTAAGACTGCTTAGGTTTAGGAAATAACAACAAAGGGATAAACAAGAATTTCTGAGACCAACAATGGCTGTTTACTTTACTCAAAGTCATGTGCAGAACTGTCCTGCACAAAGACTGTAATGATGGGGACTTCCCACCACTGAGGATGTGCAGCTCCTCTCCCAAACAACAGGCCACGTGTCTAAGATGGTGTCTTCCTGCCATTGCCAACCTGGGGCACACGGCAGCCAGACTCCAGGCCAGGTTCCAATTCACGAAGACAATAGAAGACACAACCAGCAGGAGACACTCCTGGAACCGCAGGATGCTCCAGCACAGCACCAGACAAGGGACACTCAGGACAGCAGCCACAGCCATCAAATGACCTAACAAACAGCTTCACTCGCACCACTAAGCCAGGCTGTATCCTCTGCAAAACCAGCAACCGTTTCAGTCACTAGGCTACCTGCAAAGATCCTCTCCAAGGTTGGCTACTGGAGGCCTCAACCTTCACTGAAACACAGCCTGGAATCCTGGAGCTGGAAGAAACACCCTTCTTCCTCTCCCTTTCCTTCTTTCTGCAGTTACTCCTGTTTCCTCTCCAAGGTAGACCCTCCTCAAAATCGATATTTTGGAACATTATCCCTGAGGCTCTTTTGTCTTCACAGCAACCCCTCAGGGTAGGGCACTACCTGCAATAGTCTCAGTCCCCCACTACAGCCCCCATTTTTAGATTTTAATCACGGTATCTATGGAATATTGGACAAATCCTTTCCATTGGCATAATTACAAACAACACTATACAACACAGTGGCACAGCTACCTATATCATTACTAGATTTATGCAAATAAACACATTGCCAAGAGAAATCAGAATACTTAGCCAAAATGTTAAGGTGCCAGGGAGAAAAAGCAAAGCTTTAGTTCCGTTCACACACAAAAAAAATGTAATTTAAAATTGCTGTAGGTGTAGTCAATTTAGAAAAGGAAAAAAAGTTTTTCTTAAATCAGGCATTAAAAATTATATCTGTTTTGGCCCTCCCTGGTGACACAGCGGGTTAAAGCAGAACACTAAGAAGCTAAAGCCACTTCAGCATGAGTTGGAACCCCACCCCAAAGGAGACCACATGGTGCAGCAGACCTCCCCAGACCCCGCTCGCTGCTCCCCTCAGCAGTGCACGTCGTCTCTCTTTTCTGCCCCCCACTCTGCCTCTGGTGAATCCTCTCACCAACCCTGAACCTCTGGTTTGTACCCCTGCACCTCTGGTTTCTGTATGCATAAATAAATAAATCTTTAAAAAAATTATATCCGTTTTTATAGTTTTTATAGCTTCTTTTTTTTTTAAGATTTTTATTTATTAATTCATTCGTACAGAACTGGGGTACAGGCCAGAGATGCGGAGGGTGACAGGATTCACCAGAGACAGAGTGGAGTACAGAACAGGCAGATCGACGAAGTACACTGCTGAGGGGAGCAGCGGGCAGGTCAGGAGAGGTCTGCCTCGCCATGTGGCCACCTCCAGGGCAGGCGGGGATCGAAATCATGTGGAAGTGGTTTAAGCTTCTTTGCACTGTGCTTTAACCCGCTATACCACCAGGGAGGGCCTAGCTTATTTCTTAATCTTGATTTTTTGTTAACAGTTATTAGGACTCCAGTTTTTCCAAAAGCGCTTTACTTTCTTATTCTTAGTTCCATGATAAATATGACTTCTTTCTGTAAGCAAAGTTCCTTCTCACATTGTTTTGTAAATAAAAGGTTAAAATAAGTAATTTCTGGGTCCTCCCTGGTGGCGCAGCGGGTTAAAGCACTGCACTGAGAAGCTAAAGCCACTTCAGCATGAGTTCGATCCCCGCCTGCCCCGGAGGTGACCACATGGCGCGGCAGACCTCTCCTGACCCGCTCGCTGCTCCCCTCAGCAGTGTACTTCGTTGATCTGTCTGTTCTGCTCCCCACTCTGTTTCTGGTGAAGCTTCTCACGGCCCCTGAGCCTCTGGGCTGTACTCCAGTTCTGTATGTACAAATAAATAAATCTTAAAAAAAAAAAATAAGTAATTTCTGTAAGTGGCATGAAGACTTTTAAATGACCACAGTTACAGATCTGACTATATAACACAATTGATAACACATGTTCAATTTCTGTGATATAGTATTTCAAAATAATGAAAATTACCAATAACATACAGGAATGTGCAAGTGCTCAGAAATTCTACAAAACCTTAAATATCCATATCAGTATTCATACTGTTAAGGGGAAGGATGTCCTAAAGGAACTCTGCAGAGTCTTATGGACTCCACCCCCTACTCCAGCTTTCTGGACACTATCCCCTCCTCCAGTGATTGGAAACTACAACTCCCAGCAGTACCAGGGAACTGCGAGGACCCAAGGGCAGAGCTAGCAGGAATTCTGGGATATTTTATTACAGGGTAGCCCAGAGTGGACTGGGCCACCTGTCTGTGGGGCCTCACCTGCACGCTCATAATTCAGTTACACTGCAGGTACACACAAAAGGGTCAATAACGGGTTTATTTACAAAAGGGGGAAGGAATAGGAAACAACCCAGGGAAAAAGAGCGGGGTACAAAGTAACTGCAATACCTTATGGCTAGGCTGACTGAACGCACCAAGTCACGAGGTCAGGAGAGCTGCTTCCCAAGTGAGAGAGAGATGCAATCGCGCCCTATTTATCCCCCCAAAATGTCCCAGAATCCATTCTGCTAGCTCTGTCCTTGGGTCCTCGCAGTTCTCTCCCTGGTACTGCTGGGAATTGTAGTTTTCCAATCATTGGAGTAGTGTGTAGGGTCCAGAAAGCTGGAGTAAGGGGTGGAGTCCATAAGACTCTGCAGAGTTCCTTTAGGACATCCTTCCCCTTAACAATTTGGGGGATAAAGAGGGCGCAACTGCATCTCTCACTGGCTTGCTCAAGAAACGGCTCTCCCGACAGCCTGACCAGTGTGTTCAGTCAGCCAAGCTGGTAAGGTATTCCGGTTACTTTGTATCCCTCTCTCTTTCCCTGGGTTGTTTCCTATTCCTTTCCCTTTTTGTAAATAAACCCGTTATTGACCCTTTGGCGTGCACCTGCAGTATAACTGAATTATAAGCGTGTGGGTGAGGCCCCACAGACAGCCAGTCCAGTCCTCTCTGGGCTACCTTTATATACTTTTTACTTTTCCAATACATGTTAATAAAGTTAAATGCTTTCCTTTATATGTCAATGGTTTCTTGAATTTTTAGCATGTCTAATAATTACACATAGACTAAATAATTTCACCAAAAAAAGTATTTCCAGTTTTTACACTTTTCTTTATTGAATACAAACATTTTATTTTTAGATACAGAGAGTACTGTTCATTTCATGTTTAGTTTTTACTTTTACACTTTGATTAGAATTATTAAAACCTTAATTTTCTAATTTAAGTGCAAGCAATTGTAAAACTGTTAAAACTATACATTTAGATAGAAGGACTTACAGGTATCGCTTTATAATTTATTTTAAGAACATGTGCTTCAGTATTTCTAGGTGATACCCAACACACAATGCAAGGAACATGAGTAAATCAGACTATTTTTCGCGTTCTGTACAACAGGCAGCCCAGACCTTGAAATGTGTTTTCTACCTTTCAGACATCTAGCAAACAGATGGGCTTTGCATTTGCAACAATGTATTAATTGCCTGGCTGTGGGCAAGCATCAGCAACAGCATTAGGTGGGGTAGGCAGGGAGTTTCTCTTCTCCTTCTTTCAGAGTTTGATTTTCTCTGTTCTTTCTGCCTGACTAAGCATAGGTCCCCTGTCTCAGCATTGAAGGATTACAAAATCCACCTAAGGCTCCAAATTCTCTTTTAGTCTGTGAGAACTGACAATGAGCCTATCAACCTGGGATGGTTGCGAAACAGTTAATTCAGAGATCAAATCTTTTCAATTCCAAAAATAAGTCCAAGTTTAGTGTACAACATTTTAGTAAAGTGATGTAAATATTTAATGGATTCCCATTATTAAAATTAATAGTCTCTCCTTACAAAAGTGATTTGGGAAAGCACTCAAGCAGCGCCCAACAACGAGCAACACCCAAAGCAGAATATCTATCTAGATTCAATACTTAAAAGATTGCAGTTCTAGCTTTTCTTAGCATGGACTTCTAGTCCAGTTCAACCTGACATTGTTGTAGCAGAATTCCCTTGGAGAGGAGGAGGAAAGATCTTTATTGACACAAGCAGGCCCAGAGGAGATCTTTCTCCAGTCTGAGCAATTAGGCAACAGGATATTTATTTTTTAAGTAGGGGTACATTTTGCACTTTGAAGCAAGCAGGGAGTACAGAAGCAGATTTCTAAGAGGTTATCTGGTGAAAGTAAGGTATGTGACCTTGAGAAAGTTTATCTGTTACTTCTTGGAACTTTCAGTCACATTGAAGTTTTGTTTCAACATAACTTTGGACATTTTCCATTTCAACATGACCAACACCCTACCTGAATCTTTCTTTTTTTGACCTCAGTCCACAAAACTTTCAGAGACCTTTTATGTTATGTTATATTATTCCACTTTTACCTGCCATTCATTGTCAGACAATCATTTCACTTGACAAAATTTTCTATTTCCTTTCTTCACCAAAATGAAGCCCATTTCTTTTGTCCTTCCTTACCCAGAAAAAAACCTATTATCCTTGTGATACCCTTCCCTGTTTTCCATATGAATTTTCTATTTTTCTAACGATCATTAGAATCCTGAATTACTAATTAAAACTAAAAAGGTAAAGAGAAGTTTCTTACCACTTTGAATTTATTTTTTAAATTAAACTTACTGTTTTAGACGAATTTGAATTTAAAGAGTCAGTTTTGATTTTTTTTCTTTAGTCTCTGTGAGTAAGGGGAAGTTCCCCTCCCCCCTCCCTCCTATTTTTTCATTCCAAAAACTGGTTAGAGTCACACATTCAAAGAAAACAAAAAGGGGGAAAATGTAAGTTATCCTAGGAATTTCAGAATATATGTTTTTTGCTATTAGAAGTCTGATTCAGTTACTGCTTGAAAAACATCTCTTAGGCATTTTAGTTCTCTTTCAAAGTCTTATTTGCCACTTGACTTTAGCACTTACACAGATTAAGCAGCCTTAGAAAAAAGATCAGAGTTTCATGTCATGGAGTTATAACTCTAAATTGACAAATTGATTAGAATATGTTCAAGTAGGGTCTTGGGTGTAACAGATTTCAAAGGCCACGGGACTCTCTCTTAGGCATAATCTTCAGTTTTTCTGAAACAGAGGAGTACACACAGAAACAGTTACTGTAGTCTCATTTGTTTGTTCATGTGTATGGTCCCATCCAGATGGTACTGAAGCACAGCTTGGCCTCAAAGAACCACAGATTGTTACCAAAGCAACAAAGATTGGCCCAAAAGAATTACAGACTATTGACAAAGTAACTAGATGACAGGAGACAAAGAATCCACCATGCACTTCGATGAGACTTACCCAGGGGCTGGAGTTGCCCGATTTCTTCTCATCAACAGAGCATTTCCAGGTTGATACCAAGGGTAAGCAAAATGGGAGTCCGTAAAATGATGTTTTCTTGGTGGCTTTATGGAATTCTCAATACTCCTAGTTTTGGGGTCAGTTTGCATGAGCAACTGGCAAGTAACTGTCACTCTTACCATGAGTGTGAATGGGTGCACCTTCATGCATTGCCTTGGCCAACTGCTGTTTACTGGAAAATTGAAAGTATGTACAGATTAAGCAATCTGTTCACAAGTGTTAAACCCCAGGTACACAAGCTCCATGTGGGACACCAATTGTTACAGGAGTTTTTTGGGATCTGGCTACTCGCCAATCATAAATAAAAATTGCAATGCAAGAGTTGGTTGAAGGAAATCAGGTTTAATCAGGTGTCGGCAAACCTGAAGGCAGAAAACTGTCACAAAACTATTATATCTTGTGCTCTTATACAGGGCAGCAAGGAGCACTAAAACTGGCCAAGGACATTGCCCAAATAGTTTACCAGTCACCATCTGAGTTCTTCACTCAGGCTCAGGAAACAGCAACATTGGGATTTATTTAACAAACCAGAGAAAAAGTTACTGAGTCAAAAATGACTATTTACCTCATAGAAGCAGTATCCAGTGTTTTTTTTAGCCCTAAACAAAACCAGCTAAGATGCATCTGCTCTCCACTGAGGACACAGTGCTCCTCTTCTGAACAATAGGCCACATTTCCAAGATGGCGTCTTCCTCCCACTGCTAACCTGGAACACACGACAGCCAGACTCTAGGTCAGGTTCCAACACATGCAGACAACAGAAGATGCAAGAGGAGACACTTCTAGAGTTGCTGGGATGACCCAGTACAGCACCAGACAAGCAACACTGAAGACAGCAGCTGCAACCACCGAGTGACCTGATAAACGGCTCAGCAAGGTGCCTGGCTCAGGGTTTTGGTTTCCTCTGCCAGGCTGTAACAGCAGTGAAAACAGAAAGAGTTTCAGTTGCTCAGCTACTTTTAAAGCCTCCAAACTTTTCCTCTCTGTGGTTGGCTCAAGTATACAAGGAGGTAGAGGCCTCCTACTTCAGAGGCCCACAGTAGTCTTCTGGAAGATGGGGCAGTGAGAGCTGAAATCTGCTGACCCCAAATGCTGAATATCCAAAGGTGCTGAATTCTGAAGACTGAATAAATCTGCACCCCTTCTGTTGTGGTTTTATTTCCTATCTCCACCCCCAAATGCGATACTTTTTAGCATTTGCCTGGGGGCTTTCTGTTCTCTCTAGTAACCCCCTCAAAGTGGCACAAACTGTAATAGTCTATGGCATCAGCACCTGTGAAACATCTCCCTGAACTGGGGAGGAACAGAGAGTTGTATTAGGAAATACTGATGAAAGGAGAGACTGAAGGGTTTATTAGCAGGATTTCAGAGAAATTGTAGGGCTTTCAAGGAGTTATGTTCATATTCTTTTTTCTTACAACTTTGGTCTTGACTGAATCTGCCATGGTCCTATTAAGTGTGCTTTTTAGCATAATAATGAGGTCAGGGTTTAATCTGTGACTCACACTTCCATCTTGGTTTCAGTTTTTCATGACTTTCTGGTTTTGTCTGCAAGAAAAGACAAACAGAAGCAGAGAAAGGACCAATATGGCTGACAAAAGTGACTTATGGTTACCAGGACAGTAATATTCTCTGTATGTAAGATTTGCCCATTTCAGTAATGTTGGTGGCACTAAGTAAAAATTCACTTCATAGGAAGAAATGATAGCACAAACCTTGATGTGATTGGAAAATGCAACAAATGGTTAAATTTTTGAAACTTATCAAGAAACCTCCAAATTTTAAATGTCATTGGCTAAGGAGTTTTCATTGCAGAATGAACAAAAATTGGTTGAAATAAAAATGGAAATATTTGTCTGGTTGCCTGGGGAAAACAGACCTAAGAAGAAGTATTTGACTCTCTCTTTCTCTCTCTCTATATATACTTTATACACACACACACAGTTCCACACACTCAGGTCTACTTTATGCAAATCAGGTCTTCTGTTGGAGAATTTTAATTGAAGGAATGTTCATGAAGCAGTGATTGGGTAAATTTTAATCTTGGGTTTTCTATGGCGGACCAGTTTTGTTTCAACTCCTTCCTGGTGGTGGATTTGTCTAAGCATGCCTGCACATGTTTGGATATGCTTGCGACCTGGTGTTTAAGAGCTGCCCCATTTTGTGTTAGTAACACAGGTTGAAATGATAGCAAAAAAATTCATATTTGTTGACATGGTCATGGAAACAGGATCACTGATATAAACTGATAGCAATAAGTTGTTCATTCCTCTCATTCCTTAAGGAAAAACATAGAAAAATCACAATAGTTTTCAAAAAACACTTATTGTAGAGATATCTGGTTTTTTTTTTTTTTTTTTTTTTGCTTTGTTTGATTTATTTATGTATACTGGAACTGGAAAACAGGCTAGTACTTTTGGTGAGAGAATTCACTAAAGACAGAGTGGGGAGCACAACAGGCAGATCGAGTGAATTATACTGCTGAGGGGAGCAGGGGGCAAGACAGGAGAAGTCTGCCATGCCATGTGGGTCACCTCCTTGCTGGGGATCGAACTTGTGTTGTAGTGGCTGTGAACAGCTTCGTAGCATTGTGCTTTAACCTGTTGTGCTACCAGGGAGGGCCAAGAGGTATCTGGATTTTAAGGAATTAGCTTTTTATTTAAAAAATGCTAAAAATCCTATTACAGTAGTATTCAAAATAATTTTTGAATGGATGAATATGAATATGGTCATTGCAAATTGAGTTTGGGTTCTGGATCTATTTCTTAAATTTTGCAGTTCATATTGAAATTAAAAGAATATGGCTTATGTGAAAATTATCACTGCATTTGTTGAATCTTCCTTTTAGCCCATCATGGAGTTTGGCACTTGATAGATCTCAATTATTATGCTTGAATGAATTAAAAGATTTTTAATGATTGTAACGCAGATTTAGGCATTTCCATCATCCTCTACACTTAAATACCTTGACTCTGAGAGACTTCTTCACACCTCCCTCCCCTTGCTCCACACATTCCTCTATTCTGTTCAAAGAAGACTTTCCTGCCATGCCTACGTTGTTCATCATCTTGATATTTTTGTCTGGGAATCTGACAGCCTTCAAACATTGTTAAAAAAGGATCCTGAAACTTAAAACACAAATTGATAGATGTCCTTGTTATTTAGTTCTGAAAATGCAGACATCATTAAAATGCTATGATCATGGCCCTCCCTGGTGGCACAGCGGGTTAAAGCACTGCACTAAGAAGCTAAAGACACTTCTGCATGAGTTCGATCCCCGCCTGCCCCCGAGGTGACCACATGGTGTCGCAGACCTCTCCTGATCCGCCCACTGCTCCCCTCAGCAGTGTACTTCGTTGATCTGCCTGTTCTGCTCCCCACTCTGTCCTTGGTGAACCCTCTC
>NW_004567107.1:66861546-66871589 GCF_000260355.1 Condylura cristata | reverse complement strand
CCCAGTTCTGTATGAATAAATAAATAAATCTTTAAAAAAAAAAAAAAGAAATGCTATGATCATGGAAGCTGAAGGCAGAAGAAAGGACACATTGCTACCATTATTTTGAAATTTCTTTTTATAAACTACTTGGGAAGGGATGGGTGTTTGTCCTTTTTCCTTGTAAAATAGTACAGGGAACACAATTTGATCCATCGTGCTGTGACTTTTTTTCCTCTGAAGAAATTATAAAGATGTGCTTAACTCCCCAATGGCTATGTGATTACAGCAAGATTGAGGTGTACTTTGAAATGACATTTGGTTGGCTTATTTCATTTCTAACTTAAAAAATGAAACAAAACTATCAGATATTCCTTTCAGTGCTTCCTAGTTATTTAAATAATTAAACCAATGCTGAAAATTTATTGAAATAGATTTTCAATGGTAATGATGCCCTGAAGCCCTGGTGGGGTTTTCTATTGGATTGGGCTCTTATAAAAAAAAATCTTTAATTCCATAAGATAAGAAGTACCCTTAAGCCTGAACTAAATTAAAAAATATATCTATTCTGAGAATTTTAATGGCTTACCCACTTAAACTTAAGCTAATTTGAATCTCACAATGCATGAGCTATAGTGCAAATTTAGTAATATGCTACTGGCTTTGAGGTCAGCAGTCACAAAGTCCCTCAAGGAAATGCAAAGCCATTGTTAAATAAGCCAGTAAGTTTGAAAGAAAATTGTATAAATGATTTATGAGCATGCTGATTGCTGGCGATGATTTTCTGATCTTACTGCTTGTACATTGAATTAATCTACTGGGGTTGCAATAACAAAGTATCATGAACCGAGTGGTTTAAGCAATAGGAATTTCAAGTACAAAAGCAAGATGCTGGCTGATTCAGTTTTCCACTGATGGTTCTCTTCCTGACTGATAGCTTCCTTGTCACTGTGTCCTCACTTGAGAGCGGAAGGGAGGAGAATGAAAGATAGAGAGATAAAATTTATTTACTAGTAGAACTATGTCTACCCACACTGGACAGAGCACTTATCATCACACACCCAGAAATAATGTTTAGTCAAACATCTAAGCACTCCATGGCTTAGTGAAGTTGACACAGAAAATAAACATCACATTTACCCATTAGGTAATATCACCTGGACTCAATAATGGGGCTAAACCAAGAGTTCAGTCTAATAAAGTGGGAGGCAGTTGGGCTCCTCCAATTGACAGACAGCTGTGTCTGCAGGGAAAGCCAGCTCAAATTATATAGGGAGGGAATAACATCATTTTGATTTCAGAAAATCAACTTGATCTTCTGATGGAAAATGAAGTTGTTTTTTGTTGTTACTAAGGATGATTATTAGTCTGAATGTTACAAGGCACCCCAGTGTAAACTGGGCTTCCTGTCTGTGGGGCCTCACCTGCGTGCTTAAAATTCAGTTGTACTGCAGGCACATACAAAAGGGTTAATAATGGGTTTATTTTACAAAAGGGGAAAAGAAAAGGAAACAATCCAGGGAAAGAGAGAGGGATACAAAGTAACTGGAATATCTTACTGGCTGGGCTGACTTGGAGCTCTGGTAACAAAAATCTGAAAGCCCTAGTAATCCCCAGAGCTGTTTCCTGAACAAGAGACCATTGGACAAAATGGCTCCCTATTTATCCCCCAAAGTCCCAGAATGCCTGCTTAGCTCCGCCTTTGGGTCCTCGCAGTTTTCTCCCTGGTACTGCTGGGAGTTTCCAGTCACTGGAGTAGGGAGGTAAAGTCCAGAAAGCTGGAGTAGGGGGTGGAGTCCACAAAACTATGCAGAGTTCCTTTAGGACATCCTTCCCCTTACCATGAGGATAGATCCCATTCTCAAACTCTGCTCTTAAATGGGCACAAGCAGTCCTGAAAAACAGGGTTCATTCCAGCCATTCTGAAACGTGTATCCCACCCAAGAGTACAGAAAGTCTCCTTGAGTTCATTATCTCTCTCTGTCTTCCAGTGGGATCATTGTTTTCCTTAACTGATTTCCTATCAGGTGAACTGGATATCCATTTTAAGGGCATACATTAAAGTGTTTTGATGCTTCAGTTTTTGGGGTGGTGGTAGTTAAGATTTTCTTGAATTATAACATGCATAAAGAAACCATAATAGCATGATGAATTTTCTTAAGATGAACATGGTATAGCCATAACTCAAAAGACTGAATATCGACTTAATTCCTGCTGTATTCTTTTTTTTTTTTTAAGAGTTACTTACTTATGCATACAAGAACTGGGGTAGAGGCCAGATGTAAAGCGGGTGAATGGGTTCACCAAAGAGTAGGGAGCAGAAAAGGCAGATCTACTGAAATACACTGTCGAGGGGAGCAGTGGGCAAGATAGGAGAGGTCTGCTGTGCTATGTGGGTCAGTTCCCTGGCCAGGGATCCAACTCTCGCTGCAGTGGCTATGGATGAGCACTTTAAACCACTGTGTCACTGGGGAGGGCCGCCTTCTGCATTCTTAAGACACAAAGCTAGTAGTTTGCAAAATTTGTATTTTAGATAAACAGAATAACAGTATACAATCTTATGTGTCCTGTATCTTTCAATTTACCATCTATATAATGTCAGATTTATCTGTGTTGTTTAGTAGAGCAATAGATTTTACATTCTTGTTGGTTATATAGCACTTCATTATTTGAGTACGCTAAAGTAATTCATTCATTCTTTACTTTCTTGATACCTCAGGATTTCAACTTTGCTTGTAAATTTCTTTACAATATTCTAGGACCTTAGCATTGTTTTAAAGAGCACATTATATTCCCCCAAAGCCTGTGTGGTACACATTTGAGAAAGTGGGAAATATCTCAGCCAGAGATCTGGAGAGAGGCAGGGGCTATGCTGGAAGAGAGAAGTGGGAGGCAAGACTCCAGGAGGGCCAGCTTGCCTCCCACAAGCTGGATGACACACAGGAGCAGACAGTAACCTGTGATTTAAGTCTGAAGAGACCTCAGGAGAATTTCTTGGTTAGTGAGCTTGCTCTGGTTTGAGTTTGCTCACAGGGCTGATGTGTGGGCGGGTAGTATTGTTTCATTGTAAAATGGGGCAACAGTGGGTCAGTGGTTAATTTAAGAGACTCATTGGTAACAGAATGACCATCTGTCCCTCCAGAGTGTCAGTGTATGGAGGGGATGGTGGAGGTGGGGGAAGGGAAGGAGCCCATATTATGTTCATTATGTGAATTTACCCTGTGTAGCAGGTATTTTGCAGAAGGGGTACATTTAGATAGTTTAAGTAACTTAACCAAAGTTTAGTTGAAGGTAGAATTGGAATTTGAATCTTGCTTAGGTTGTTCATCTGCCACTGAAGAGTTATTTTACTAATTTTACTTATTATTATTAATAATTATAAAATATTTTTAGATATCTTGTCCTGAAAAGATTTGGTATTCAGCTTAGAGAAGAGCGAAATCACACAAGTGTTCCCACAGTTTCCTTGGCTCAGTGCCCCCGGAACCAGTCCTTTCTGGCATGGCAGCAGGGAGAACAGGACACCCTGTCCATGATGGACAAGCTTCAGGATGCTGGCAGACCCCCAGATGGTGCTAGCCTGCCCTTTCTCAAAGGTTTTCCTCAGCTCAAGAAAGGCCATGCAGAAAAGATTTTCCATTAGATGGAAATGACCATTATCTGAGGAATATGTAGGCAGGAACATGGACATTATTTCTTCAGAGGCATTTTCAAAACAGTGGGATCCTCTTTT
This sequence comes from Condylura cristata, assembly GCF_000260355.1. NCBI lineage: Eukaryota > Metazoa > Chordata > Mammalia > Eulipotyphla > Talpidae > Condylura > Condylura cristata. Next base: position 66,867,877 of record NW_004567107.1, on the reverse strand, counting down.
CAACTATAAGCTAATGTGTTCTCCTTATGTGAGTCCCTCTTACATGACACCCCTGATACCACTGCTAATCTGAGGAATAGCCAGGATACATTCCATTCATTATCATAAGGAAAAGTTGAGGCAGCAGCCAGAGAAAACCTTGGAGGTTCTTTCTCCTTGACTCTAAGTTGCCAAGAGTAGGCTTGTAGAGTGAAATGAAAATTTTAACTGAAAGTACTCTTGTGTGTCTTAGACAATCAAGTAGATTTAGGAATGATGCAAGTAGCATGAGCACAAATTTTTCCCTAACTTATTTCTACTAGAAAAGGTTTACTGGACCAACGTTGTATGGGGGGAACAGTAGAGAGGAAATGTAAAGGGAGAGGCGTTGTAAGTTTCTAGGTGATAGTGTTGTATCCTAATGTACCCCAAGTGGAAGAGTGTCATTAGCACTTAAGGAAAACTAATGTCTCCCAGAACAAGGCCCACATTGCAAGCAGACGATGCCCATGTGGGTACTAAAATGCACCTGAGATGCCTGTGTGGGTGACAATTCCATCACACATCCCACTGGTTTCTGATAAGTGCCTCATTTTGACTACGCTCATAATTCATTTTGACATCAGTTGAACAGCAGTGTCTCAAATGTTTGACCCATATGTGTGATCTCTGCTTCCATTTTCCTCAGGTGAAGGGTGTTTTCTAGAAACCTAAGAGGGTCATGGTAGAGGATGTGAGCATCACTCTCTTGGATTTGAGGGGGTTGAGAGGAACCAACATAAAATTTCAAGTTAGTTCTCACTCCCAAGTTATCTTGCCATCTACTTCAGCATGAAGGAGCTCCCACAGGTACTTTTTAAGGAGTTACAGTTGTTCAGGTACAAAAATAGATATCTGCCTAGGTGAGACATCAGCTCATTCATTCTGGTTGCCCTCACAGGGTCAACAAAAGACTGTTGTTAAAGCTTACTTTTTGGCACAAGTTCCTCAGTATTTATGTACTTAAATTCCATCTTTGCAAGTTCAGGCATGATCTGAGTGCTTGTCAATTCTGGTTCAGTTCAGCCCACCCAGGGTTTTAGTTTGGAAGGATAAAGTTCCTCCTTTTTGCTCACACACGCACCTTGTGAATGGGAAGTTCCAGCTTCCCCTAACTGTATAGCCTTGATAAACTTGGGCTAGCTCATTATCTCTACTCATTGTTTCCTGGGATTGAGCTAGGAGATGCTAAAAAAACCTTTCTGGACTCTGAATAAAGGCAGAAGTCCTCTGGGAAAGGATGAGATAAGCTTGGCAGAATGAGATGAATTTATTGGCCACATAACAAGTAATAGAATCAATGCTGGTAACTTTCTGAGAATGAAGGACAAAATAACAGCTTCCTTTGTTATAAATTGAGATTCTAGAATTCAAAGCACTGGGTAGTAAATGGAGGAATGAATGGAGGCCTGGGACTATTCTCACATTCCCACGCAAGGGCTCACCTACTGCCCACACTGTTGGGAGTGTTGTCAGCATCGGCCCTCAGCTGTTAGCCTCTTCTGTGTTTTCCTCAGCTGCAGAGAGCTATTGTGCCTGGGAGTACACCCTCCCCAGGACAGCCATGATGACTGAGGCAGGGATGTGATGTCAACTACCCTAAAATTTGGTCAAACTTCTCAGGCTGAGGACAACAGTCTCCCACATGGTTGCCCTCATTTCAGACATCAGTCACAGGTCATGGGGTTCCAGGGCATCTGACCAACTGGCTACAAATTTAGGATTCTCGCCCTTTACATTTGATAATGTACTAGATAACTTAGGAAAGCACTATATTTACAACTGTGGTTTTATTATTGCAAGATTGAAAAATCAGGATTAGTCACAGGAAAAAACACAGGGAGAGATCTCAGAGCTACTACATGTGAAGCTTCCTTGTCCTAAGGATGAGTTAACCTGAATGTAGAATGTGTGACAATACACGAGTCAACCAGGGAAGCTCATTCCAGCTTAAACATGGATGATTTTTATCAGAGCTTCAGTATGTAGGAATGATTGAATCATTGACCATATGACATTCTCCATTTCCCTCTGTGTACTCAAGATCAGCCTGTTATCATCTGGCTTCAAACCTCAAACCTCTAATCATGTGGTTGGTCTTTCTGGTATGACCAGTCTCCAACTTTAGTCATCTCATTAGCATAAATCATCAGGTGTGGTCCAGGGACCCACCACAAAGAACAAAGACATTCCTGTCACTGGAAAATTCTAAGTTTACAGGTACCTCCAGGAAACCAGGTAAAATCTTCATTATGCACAACCCAATGCAGGACTGCTCCTATATGCTATTTCCCTTCAGTGGCTGACACAATCTCAGATCCATTTCTTATTTCTAATCCCTTCATAGGCTCATAGGCCTATACTGACAAGCATCCTAAGCACTAAGCTTTGTGAAAGTCAGCATTTTGGAGAAACAAAACTGTAACAAATGGTTTTAGGAATGACTTAAGAAAGTAGGTGATAAGATGGAGCATTGAAGTTGGTGATGACGTCTCATTGCTGATTGTAGCTGGAGGATGGACAGGTCCTGACACAAGATGGTGCTCCAATTGTGAAAATCTTTGCTGGTGTGCTGGTGTAGAGTAAGGAAATGTGTTTTTCCTTGTGTCAGAAATTTGGAAGTATGGGGTGGGGGGAATAATGAATATAAGGAAAACAGTATCAGATGGATACTTTCCTAAATTTTATCAAAACTATAAAATCATAAGAAAGGGACTAGTGTGAAAGAGGTATCCTTGTTACCATAGTGAGAGGGCTCATCTCCTACAGTGGGAAGGAAGTGAAAATTGAGGTTCTGGCCCAAGGATTAATCACCAGAGTCCTGAGTGTCTACGAGACTGAAGTCCAACTCAGGCAGTTCTGCTCTGGCAAGTTCAGGGCCCTGGGAAAGAATAAGGCCCTGACATGAAAGACGGAAAGCTGGGCTTACATGCCTAAAAACCTTGAATCTGTAGATTCCCTCAAAGCCTCTATCAAAGTGAGTTATCCCTAGAACCATTATTCTGAGGACTCATAGTGTTGTGGGAAGAGTATATCCTGAATGATCCCCACCTGCTGATGTTTCATGGACTTGATTCCCACCTACATGCCAAAGAGTCCCAGATACTGAAAATTACAAACAACATCATGTCATACATCTGCCATGACTCAGGACTTCCTGAAGGAGAGATTGCTGGGAACTAAGGGTAGAATTAAGTAGCCACATTTGGTATAAAAACAAAGACATGGGCGTTCACTCCCTCTGTCTTCCCTGCCTTCAGCATGCTCTTGAGGTCCCTGCACAGGGAGCATTACTGGTAGGGTGCAATGACCAGTTAATCTTTCTCTTCTCTCTTTTCCTTTCTTTGTAAATAAATCTTTTTAGTAACTTTTCACTGTCATTGTGCCTGTCATTGTCCTGCGTCTTGTCCTGAGTTTTAAGCACGTGGGTGAGGACTCACACCCGTCACCCTGTTTCCCATTGGTGTTTCCCTGGAACACAGGCATAGGGTCAAACATAATGCTGTGTCAAACCAGAGGATATACTGTACATCAAGGAAGATATGGGAGTTGGTCCATGACCACGGGGTCCATGTTGTGATAGGTCAACATCCCCAAATTACTGGCATGACTAAATACTGAATGACCCCACAGAACTGTAGTCCAGCTTTGGGGCAATATTTTATGCTTATGGACTGTTATCTTTCCAGCTGCTTTCTACATCTTCAATCAAATACATTTATGATTCAGTGTCCTTAGTGGGAATACATGAATATAGTCAAGTAAGATAAGATGATTCTGATTACTTCATGCCCAGTGATGTTCTGGGAAAGTGGACATTTCCTGTCCTGCAAGTGCATACTCTATAGGGTTAAACGTTTGTCCCAGTGCGAAAATTCTCTAACATGGCAGCAATATTCTCAATGAACAGCAAGTTTTAGCTAAAACGAGCACTATGGGCTCCTTGTGTTCAGAGTCCAGCAGACAAGAAAAGGATTTACCATCTTGGTAAGGAGGTCTGGCCTTGGCCTCCAGAAAGCAGGGCTGCTGTTACACAGTGGGGGCAGGGCAGTGTGCTTGAGCTACTTAACCAGGTGACCTATTTAATACTCCCTTGTCCGAGTGTGATAGCAAGTGAACAAGGACAGCAATCCAGGTCTGAGAGGGACCAGTTAATGGAGAATCAGACAGGTTATTCCCCTGGGTCATCCACCAAGATAAGAGGATGAAGGTTACCTGGAGTGAAGAGCAGTGGAGAGGCATCATGAATCCTGAGAGGATGGCATACCTTCATAAGTTAAAACCAAAACCAACTCAGGCATCAAACATAGTACATCTGAAGCAATAAAAAGAAACTTTAGTGGAGTTCATTGCTCATGTGTTGCCTCTAGCATCCTGAGAAACTAAAAGGGAGCCTTGTTACCCTTCAGAGTTGTTCATGGCTTCACATCCTAAGTTTCCTCTTTCTAGTAGTGCTAAGATACCAATTGTACTGTTCAATCATCTTAGGGGCTTGGAGGAGGCCAGTCCCCAGAGTCCATAAGATCTTTGGTGGATGAAGATAATGGAGGTAGTGCAAGCTTCCTGGGAACCACTGGGTGAGATAAGGGAAAGGAAGGACCCTGTACTCACTCCATCAGGGCCATCCAGACTTCAGGGAGGCCAGGCTACTTGTTCTGGTTTTTGGATCAGGGAAAGGGGAATCAAGAAGTCATCCAGACAGGAGACTGGGTTCAGGAAGGAACAAGTGGTCAAAAGGTCACTGATGAAGTCAGTAAAGGAGAAAGATCAGGAAGGTGAACAGGAGTGTCCACAGGGAGGAGCAGAGCTAGGTAGCTAAGGGCAGGGTGTACTTGACTTGAGGGTAGCCAAAAAAGTTGGTACAAGTACCTTCTCCATCCATGGCTGCTGCCTGTACCCGATGGCAGAACTGCTGTCCAAACACTCCTATATCTGCCATCTTGCCCATCTCTTCAGAGGCCTGTTGGCATTTCTATGTATAAAACATCACCATTGCCCTTCTGAATGTGTTCATTCCTGGAAGAACTCAGAGTCACCCTGGAGAAATCCCATTCTAGCCCCCCATCTGCAGACCTGCTTTCACCTACCTACCTGGTCATATTTTCAATCGTATAGCTATACCTCAGCTTAGACCTTTAGAATCTCAAGTCAACTTTATCTTTCCTCTAAATGAACACTTTAGACTCACTATTTCATTGTTTTTTCAGTGTCTCAAGCTACAAGCCTTTGATTTCCCTCCTATCATACCTTTGCCATACTGTCAAAAAATCTTTTAGAGATTTTTTTTTGACATTTACATTTCCTTGTATATCAGACATAAACCCCTTCCCCCTCATCCCTGTCCCCTATGAAACCTGACAAAATCAGAGTGTGTGGATTCCAGGAATCTACATTTTCAATAACTTCCCAGGTAATTAATTTGCTTTACGTGAAAGTGAAGACTGAAAGCCTGCTGTAGAGATGTTATAGGGCAACCCAATGTGAACTGGGTTGCCTGTCTGTGGGTCCTCACCTGTACACTTAAGTAAGATTCAACTGTACTGCAGGCACCACGAAAAGGTTCAGTAATGGGTTTATTTACAAGGGGAAAGGAAAAGAAACAACCCAGGGAAAGAAACAGAGAAATACAAGTTAACTAGAATGTCAAACAATTCTGCTGACTGGGAACTCCAATAGCACACTGAAAGCTGATCAAGAACCAAACAACCAGCTGTGCACTACCAGGCCAAAAGAGCCCCAGAGCCCACATGTCCGGTTTTATCCTAACCTGCCTGCTCAGCTCCACCCTCTTGTCCAAGCATGCTTCTTGTTGGTATTAATGGCATTTGTAGTTCCAATATCTGGAGTGGGGGTGGAGTCCATGAAACCTATATATGTTAGAGAGAGAGTAGCAGAACATAGTCAGGATAGGTTAAGTTGTGGTCCTGTAACCAATTAATTCTGAAATCCCAGGAGTTTAACATAATAATACAGATACTTCTCAGATTTCAATAGTTTCATTATGCCACATTGCTTTCAAGAAAGACCTATATCAGTTAACCAAACCTGTTTTAGCTAACCGCCCCCCCCAAAAATCCAAAGACGATTTTAATCATTATAACAGGTAAAGATTGAAAATGTTTGCATTTGTTTTGTAGCAGCTATTCTAAAAGACATGAACCTTGAACAATAAGATAAGAACAGTAAAACCAAGATCCTTTCCTAGAATAGGAAAGCTAGAATAGACTAGAATAGACTGTATATTTATCACATCATTCCTGTTTTTGCTACATGTTATTTGGCATGATTGAGTAGGTTGTTTGTTTTTTTTTTT
>NW_004567107.1:66851013-66861361 GCF_000260355.1 Condylura cristata | reverse complement strand
GGTCTCCTCCGGGGCAGGCGGGAATCGAACTCATGCGGAAGCGTCTTTAGATTCTCAGTGCTGTGCTTTAACACGCTGCGCCACCAGGGAGGGCCTGAGTAGGTTGTTTTTAAGGTCTGCGATTGGTAAAAGAAATTTCCATATAGAATAATGACATTTGTTTATTCACCTTAGACCTTTTTCATTTATGAAAGGTTTAATAAGAATGCTATACTTCCACATAGTGGGAAAAACCTGTATTATTTGTTGTGCACACTAATTTCAACATGGTCAGGGCAGCTTCTTCCTTTTTGTAGCTAAAAATCTGCATCATGAGATCTCCAAGTATTAATTACTGAACGGATGTGTGTAAAGGACTAGCCTGGAAATAGCTGTAATTTAGTTACATTATGCTGAACTGAGTTGTAAGGAAAATGGTAGTGGCTAGGAGGGAAGTCTTTGCTATAGTTTGTGTTCAGGTCTTGTATGAAGTTCTTCCTCTCTGTGGTTGTTTCCAAATCCCTGTCAGAGCTTGGAGGCAGAGGTTACTGTTTTCATACATGTCCTGAAAAGCCTTCTTCCACCTGCATCAACTTTAATGAATCCTTGTTCTTAAAATTAAAAGAGCTGGACTTCGCAGTCTCCTGGAGCAACAGCAGGATCCACTTTGTGCGTATTAGAGTGGTCTTCTCATTCTCTGTTTCAGCTGCTTGATTTAACCCAGGAGCATCAGGTTTCCTGGAACTTCCAGGTGATGAAACTGGAAAAGGAAGATTATCCTATACTGACCTTAGTTTTGGACGATTCATTGAGACAAAACAAAGAAGGAACTTAGGAATGCAGAACAACTATTTCTGAACTGTTTATTCTACCTTGGCTATTAAAGTAAAGCAGTTTCTACTATCTAGAATCATGATTCATGCTCTTCAGGAAGGCCGTGTGGCATGGCTGCTTCATTTTGGTGGTGAGTACCTGGGCAAGTTGCTTTATCTTGCTGAACCTCAGTGTACTTATCTCTAAGAAGTGTAAAATATTTAAAAATGCCTCTTTAAGTGTACATCTACCTAAAAATTCAGGAGACAAATACAACGGTGAAGTATATTTATTTGGGGTCAAGGAATTGCAATTTGAGGTACATGGAAAGCCTAGGATGTGCCCAAAGAACAGTTACAGGTCTTTAAGAGAAGCAAAAAGGCAGATGCAATATATTGTTAAGGAAAGAGCTGATTATTGTCAATAAGCTTAAAGGATTCTTGGCTATACATAACTGGTAACTGATTCTTTAGAAAGGATATAAGGGAACTGACTGATTTTATCTCCCAGCTAAAAGTCCATAATCATTAATTCTCAGACAACTGTATATTGGTAGATTTTTAGGCACAGTTCAAAGGTCTTTGGCACACTTCAAGGAGACGGGTAATGATATTTCTCTGTGGTGGCTTCTTGGACCTGTTGTGCCAGATTTCGAGTTCCTCAAAGACCACCAAGGGGCCAACTCCGATGCAAAGCACATGAGGGTCTTTTTTGCAAGCTTGAGCCTGGGCTCCCAACATGCACCAACGCAGTGGCTGAAGTTGAGAGCCCCAAGCTCAGGGAAGGCAGGGTTTTTATTACATAAGAGGGGTTTCAGCCCAGCAGAGTGGAATTTTAGCTCAGTAATACATTGATTGGTGGACATTGAATAAAGTTACTTGTCTTAACATGGTTGGTCTATGCATGTAAGTTGTGACCTTCGCTACTCAGCCCACATACCTTAGGACATCCCGTGCTTTCCTGATATGTACTGGTTACTTGCCTACTTGCTAATTGACTTGCTGTGGGATGAGCAAGATTGGGACATTTACAGTTAAACTTGGCCTTGATGCCTTGTTGAGAACCAAAACTTAGGCCTGGCTGGTTCAGAAGCATTCTGAAGCCTGTCACGGTGTCACTTTGGTCTTTCAGACCTACTTCAAAATGCTTTCAGAGGCCAATTTTGACTTCTGCACTGAAATTGCATTGAATTAAGTGATTATAATTCCTAACTTATTGTGGGACAATCAAAGGAAGATCTAATCCATGTTGTGTACTCCTTGTGTACCTCTCAAACTCACACAGCTTAACTTTAACTTTTGATAATCTGTTAATATCAATGTAATAACACATTGGAGACATTATCCTAAAAAATATATTGTGTATATTCTTGTGGAAATTCTATGCCAAAGGCATATATGGTTACTGTAAATTAGGAAGAGTTGGCTGGGAGAAGGGAGCTCCCTGAAAATGCCTTGGGGGTGGGGGGTGAGGGGGTGGGGAATGTTGATGTTGATTTCCCTTGTCATATCAATTGACAAACATTTTGTGACACTCTCCAAACCTGAAGAACTTGTGTGTGGGGAGGTTTGGCCTTCGTGGAATTTTCCCAGTTGCAGCATCCTCTGCTTTTGCTGGAGCTGGGGTGTGTGGCTGAGGTCGACTGCCTTTTCTACTTTTCAGAAATAGATGGGATGCAAGTTGGGGGTGGGGAGGTGGAAGTGGGTACCCTGTAGGGATCCAAGCATTGTTACTGTGCCTATTTGCTTTTCTCCTTTGTCCTCTGAGTCCCCAGGTGATGGGAATAGCAAAGGGAAGTGAAATTAAGAAAATTAACGAGCATGTTTAAATGGCTTTGCTTGACAGCAGGATCTCCCAGTCCTTTCATGGCAGGGCATTTCTTTCAAGTTCTGCTCTTATGTAAGTGTGATGTGGGCAGTGGGCGGCATTGGGGATGTCATATATGGGCCTTAAAGAAAGAGCTGAAGTTTGGCATAGCCGCGGGGAGGATTTTGAAATTAGTACATTTTTTGCCATAAAATAAATCCAGCTGACTGATTTTTTTACTTTCAAGACCTAAGATCGAGGATGCTGTGCAGAAACTGTTCTTGACGGGCCCATAAAACAATCAGATCACTAACTTGACGCTTTTTCTCTTAATTTTTTTTGCCATTGTTAATCAAAGGCATTATAAGATTTTATTTGTTAATTAACTTTCCAGTTCTCTAATACTCACTTTGTTCAACTATATCTAATTCCAAATGACTGCAGCATATATTTTCTTCTTTCAATTATGCTTTTGTTCTTTATTCTGATTATTGTAAATTATGCAAAACAGCTAGATAAGAGATTTAATTTAATCAACTGTGGATTTACTTACTCTGATTTGAATATTGGCTGTCATCTATATGCAAATGACCAGAGAGACGCTAACTTGTTGCTATGCTCTGTGACCAATCCTGAGGCCACTCTGGCTGGTTAACCTTGTGTCAAATCTCAAGGTTAGGTTCAAAGTCAAATCACCTGTGTGTTGGAGAAATCCACTGAATCTTAGTTTTGTTCCTGGGGCAATTCCAAAAACTGGGTGTTTTTAAAAGCACTGTCAGGAAGACTTCCACCTTTTTTGTTATGATGTATGAGAAAGAAAAGGGGGAAGGGAAGAGATATGAGACAGTTTCTCTTTGCCAAAAATTTTCTGTTCACTGAAATGAGGCACATTCTCTGCATTCCAGGTAGGGGAAAGCAGCTAAGATATCCATCCCTTGAGGGAAAACAGAAGACTAGGATATTTGGAGCTGTTAGTAATCTAGGAGAGAGAAATGTTCTCTAACTTGCACAAAGGGACAATAACAGAAATTTCCAGCACAGAATGAATTCTCAGCCAACAGAAGAGCAAACCAAGAAAGAAGGTTTCTCAGGGGCTACCCTTTTCTAGCTGGCCACAAACAAAATGGCCATATCTTTGAAGTACTAACATTGCTGTTAGGTGGAAAGAAGGAAGAAAGGAGGGGTTATAAAGACTATCTGTTCATCGCAAAGGTGTAAGGCAAAATTCTAGCCACAGCCATTGTTTTGCTTTAGAAAGCTAGACCTGTGTCTTTCATAGGAAGAGAAGACCAAAACCCTAGAATTGATTCCTCTCCCTCTACCCACTACACTGGGTCACAGAGAGTTTCATATTTTTGTTGTTGTTGTTACCCTGCCAACTTAGACGTAAGGTGATTGGTTGAGATTTAGAGCTTAACAATTAATGTTAAATACAGGCAGCTGGCTGTGTTTTGATTAAAAGCTGCAATCAAGAAATCTGGCAATCTGGAATTTAGTGGTAGCTGAAGCCTGTTTTTTAAAACCTCATTTGCACCATTCTAGTCTCTTAGGATCTTTTTATTTATTGTCACTATGGTTTTCCACATTTAAAAAATTGTCAGAAATGTTCCAAAGTCATGTAAATTTCCGGGCTGCCTGAAGCAGCTAAGGTAAGCTTCCTTACTACCCCTGTGCTCTGGGGTTTCTGCTCTATTTGATGAGAACGAACACAGAAAACACAGATAAATTTGTTAGCACATTGTTTAACTCTCCTTTTCTGCTCAATTAATTGGTCACAAATGGGAAATCAAAACCCAACAGGAATCCACTCTTGGGCGGCAGGATGACTGGAGGCCAGCTGTATTTTATTGCATGTAGGGCCATCTTGTGGATAATTGTGGTATTTAGAATTTGGAAGGCAAGGTTAGATACTTTGGAAAGTGTGGTATATTGATAATGTACCTTCGAACTTATTGGCTAAACAATCTTAAGTATCAAGTCCACTGAGTTTCCACTGATAAACATTTCAGAAAGTAACTAATAATAGGAAAAATAAATTGTTGTGCTATGAAAATGTATGCATCACCAAGAAATATGTAAGGAAAATCCAGATGTTGTTTTTTATGTAGATTACCAGTATATTTTATGCTTTCCCAAGAGTTAGTGGCTAGAAAGACAAAGGGATCCCTCAATTTTTTAAAAAAGATTTATTTATTCAAACAGAACTGGGGTACAGACCAGAGATGCGGAAGGGTGAGAGGATTCACCGGAGACAGAGTGGGGAGCAGAACAGACAGATCAATGAAGTACACTGCTGAGGGGAGCAGCGGGTGTGTCAGGAGAGCTCTGCCTCGCCATGTGGGGCAGGCGGGGATTGAACTCATGCGGAAGCGGCTTAAGCTTCTTAGTGCTGTGCTTTAACCCACTGCGCCACCAGGGAGGGTCCGGGATCCCTCAATTTTCATACAGTCACAGTATTTCATATTTCTTCTCTTGCTGCCTAATGCAAGTCTAAGGGAGGCAGTGGGGTTAGGGGCTGACAGGAAGCCTCCCAGCACTGAGAATCTTTAGGTCTGCTCTCCCTCCCTCTCCGGACTTCACTTTGTCTCTCGGTGCCACTCAAAGTGGCATTCTTTTCGTATGGCTACCGTTAGCCTCTGCATCTAGGCTCAGGTGTGAGCATTCACACATATGCAAGCCCAGGGGTCCCACAATTCTAAGTGTCTGCACCTTGCCCCTCAAACCCAGGCATCCACGCTAGCAGCTAGAGGGCAGGAAAAAAAGCCTGATTTCTCTTTTACCTTACAATGGCATATGGCCAAATGAGAACTGACTTTGAGGGTGAAAAAAGGGGAACTTAAGGATGCTAGGATACCAGCACTGCATTTTCTAGTTACAGATGGGCTGTGCCTCTGTCTATAACTTTTCTAACTTTTGGGTATCTTTCTGGGGATGGGTGACTAGATCTTGAGTTCCATGGGCTCCAGAGCCCTGCACTGTGACCGTTGACAGGCACAGGTCTCATACCTGCTGGATCTCTCTACTGAGGATGGGCAGATTTATGGATTTCTTGTAGACAATGCATAGGCTCTGGGGCACCCATAATATTATCTGAGTCTACCTACATAGACATTTTAGCCCCCATAATTAGCTCTGTCAGGTGTAAATGTGGTGCCACATCAGTGACTACGCTATAGAGGTCTGATTAACCACATTTTCCTACAATAAGGGGTGAGGAACAAAAGATAGAAACTGGGAACACTGTCATGGATCTCTTCATTCTATTTTTTCTCTCTTCCTTTCTACATACCATGAAGGCAAGGGAAGATTCTTCTCCTTTATGCATATCAGGTATTTGCCCTTCATCATAGCTTTCATTTTCTACTGTATGACAGAGCAAAACTAGAATAATTTTTGTGAGATCTGATTTAGATACAAAATTGTCAAAATATTATGTTTGTAGGAACTCAAAAATACAATTCTTGAAAGAGCAGTCAAGAGTATAAAGTGGAGAGAGAAAAGTCTCTTCGAACAAGAATACTGTTGGGAATACTGGATAGCTATATATAAAAGAATGAAACTAGACCACTATCTCACCATATGCACAAAAACCAGCTCAAAATGGATTAAGGATTTGGTTATAAAGCCTAAAATCATAAAACACATAGAGGACAACAGGCAAAGCATTCTGACTTAAGGAGATGTGTTTGGGTTCTGAACTCCAACAGCAAGGAAAACAAAAGGAAAAATAAACAAATGGGATTACATCAAAGTAAAAGGCTTCTGCACAGCAATAGAAGCTATCATTAAAATCAAAAGACACCTTAGTGGATTGGAGAAAACATGTGCACATCATACACCTGGCAAGTTATATTATCCAACATTTACAAAGAAATCACTCAACAACAACAAAGATAATCCAATAAAAATGGCAAAAAGAGCTACATAGGAACTTTCCAAAGAAACCTTACATATAGCCAATTGGCACATGAAAAGAATGGTTTTTGTCACTTATCATGAGAGAAATATGAATCAAAGCCATAATGAGATACCACCTCGTACCCATGAGAATGGTCCACAGCAAAAAATATGAAAAACAAGTGAGAGTTGTGAAGTAGAAACTCTCAGACACTTTGGGAATGTAGACTGGTCCAACCCCTATGGAAAACAGTATGGAGGTTTCTCAAACTATTAAAAATAGACCTACCATATGATCCAAAATTTCACTTTTAGATATCCATTCCAGGAATGCCAAAACATGAATTTAAGCAACACAGAGGAATTCTGTTGTTCCTTGCATTATTTAGTAGAGCCAAGCTATGAAAACAAACAGATGAGTGGATTAAGAAGATGTGGTTATATATGCACAATAGAATACCACTCACATGAAAAAAAAAAATAAAAGATGAAATCTTGCCACTTGCAACAATGTGTATGGATCATGGATCTGGAGGGGGTTATCATAAGTGAAAACAAGGCATAGGTGAAAGATAAACACTAGGTGATTTCATTTCTATATGAAAGATAAAGAAACAAAAAGAACAGACAGAAATAAACTGAAACAAACCCTAGAAATCTGACTATAGAGTTGAAGTTATCAGAAGGGAAGGATTGGGAGAGTGAGAAGCAGAATGTAGTGGGTGCGCAAAAGACAATGGTGAGGATTATGGATGTTTTTGTGGTGTATATAGTATGTTAACATACATCTGAGAGGTGTGAACTTATTTCCCTAAATCATATACAATGTTGGAAACCAATATTACCTCAGTGAAAATGTTAAGATTACAAAATTCAAATTTTATAGTCAAAGTTGAAATAGCATCTTTTGGGGTACATTTTTGATATAGTTACTCTGATTCTTAGAGACAAATGAATGCTTATGGCAGAATGAGGAGTGAACATGTACTGGAAATACAAATCAACCTGAAAAGCTGATTTCAGTTAAATATTATCTCTTTTCTTATTATTAGTGTTAAAAATGCAGATAGCTCAGTTTGGATAAAAATTTGGAAACAAAATGCAGTATAGTGTGACTTCCTGTTAATGTTATACCTCTGACTTTAACTATAGCTAGTTGATATTTAATTAGTTACAGGTAGAAGAAAGGAGTCTGGGAGAAGTTGTTATTTTTTTTTCAAATGGGGGTCCAATTTCTCATCACAATAAAGCAAATCTTTGTATAGTCTTCTTGCCAATCCAGCATTAGCCCATTCTAAGCAAAGTCACCTATATTATTTATTCCTTTCAAAAACTTCAAGGTTCCTCAGGAGATGTAGATTGAAGTTCAAACTTCTAAGGGTCTTCCCTTATACAATTATCATTTTATGTCTCTAGATATACCTCTCACTACATCTGCTAGATTGTTTATGTTGCAGATGAACTGTTTTTCTGTAAGCTTGACATGCTTCGTCCCTTCTCAACATTCCACTTTACATATATGCCCTTATTTTTATGCTATTTAGATCTAATTCATTCTTCTAAACTGATTTCTAATGATTTCTTATCTGTGAAACATTCCCTAACAACTCAGCCTCTCCCTTTTTTGAATTTTTTTAGGTCAAGTGATTTTTGGGGTTCCTCGCATGAACCTCAGAATTAGCTGGCAAGCATTTCTGTGCACTTTCTGGCCTAGATTCAGAATCTAATGATTGGTCCTATGATTTTATACTATTCTGAGAATATCCTTGGTTAAGAATCAGGATGACATATAAGGACTATCCTTGGCTTGTCCCTTCTATCAGGCACTTACTTTTTCATGAAAAGAGACATTTCAGGATGCAAAATTCCCATTTGATTCACATGATGTACAAGGACAGAGACATTTCCTATAGTTGGATTTCAGATATAGAGCACCCTGATGTTCTGTAGGCTAAAACAACCAAACTCCTATAAGAAAAATCACATGGGGGGAAGAATTTGATTCATTAAATATAGATTAATTAAACACTATAAAAGCGCTAGATAATGTGTAGAGGTACATGATAACAAAACCCCGACAAATTATCTCCCTCAATTCTCTAGGAAATGAGCAGGCAGACAATGAGAACTAGCAAGAATGCTAGACAATTTCAGATAATGATGACAGCTCTGGAGGTGGCAGGTACACAGATGAAACAGTGTATGTGGACACTGGCCCATTGGATATGAAGGATGGTGTCTGGAGGGATTGTGAGCAGCAAGTCCAAAGCTAGAAAGGTAACAACAGGTACTAGGGTGGAGGGTTGATTAGCAAGGAATATTCTGAGGCTGCTTTGAAAAACCTCTGCTCCCACTATTCAGAATCTTTGCAGGAAAGGTAGCCGAGACTAGGTACTCAGTTCCCTAATGCAGATACTAAATTTCTTCTACCTCAACAGGATTATGTCATAAACTCCACTTTCTCTCAAACAGCATGTCACAAATATCATTTATCAAATCTCTTTATTTTGGATATATTACTGGTAGAGGGCATTTGGGTAGATTGAACTTTATTTTTGATCAGTTTTCAAAATAAAAATTTATAGGATTACTTATTTATGTTTTTATTCACTACCATCCCTATACCCTATTGTCTCTATGACTTCCCTCCTACTCATCCTCATAACTTTCATTGGTAAGCATTTTGCTTTCTTGAATAGTCTGCTATATAAATTCCTGATATTTGTCTTTGTCATTCAGACTTGAAGACACACATTTCCATCAAACTCCTTCCATTTTGCTATAAATTACAGCATTTCATCTTTCCTTATGACTGAATAACATTTCATTGTGTAGTTACAGCATATTGTCTTGGCCCAATCCTCTATCAGTGGTTCCTTAAGGTTGTGCCCATGACTTCGCTATCGTAGATAATGTTTATCGTAGATAAACATTTGTAGAGCATATCATTTTTTGAGTTGATGGCTTAATATTCACTGGATAGATGCCCAGGAACAAAATTGCTGGGTCATATGGCATTTCCATTTTTAGGATAAACCCAGATAGTTTTACAAATTGGAAATATAATATAATAGGGTCTTCTTTTTCGCTGTCATCTTCAACACTTGTTGTTGGGGGTCTTTATGTCTTTGTCACAAGTATGACACTGTCATATATCATAGTGGTTTTAACCTGTATCTTCCTTATTAAAAGCAATGATGGATATTTTTTTCATGTATCTGTTTGTCTTCTGGATAGAAGTCTAGAAAGTTCCACCTTCTACCACTGATATCAGGGAATGGAGTCTGGAAAGCTCCATCTTCTAACATCAAGTTGGATATTAGTGCTGTGCACTGGCTCTGAGGTTGCACCTTGCTGTACACTTACAAATTTTTCAGATCTGCTGTCCCTTTATGGATTTGGTTTTATTTCAAATTGCAAAACTGAATAATATTTTTGTGAACCTTGGATAGTAAGAACTCAATTGTAGGGGGATGGCTTTTTAATCTACTTCTGTTATTTTTTTCTATGTAAAAGTTATTTACTTTGGGGTAATCCTGATTGTTGTATTTGCTTTTATTTCGCTTGGTATTGGGATTCAGTCACTAAAAACATCTTTATCATTGTAGCCATTAAATGTATTACCAGTGCTTTCTTCTATGTATTTTATTGCTGTAGGCTTAATACTTTAATGCATTTTGAATTTATTTTTGTGTATGGAGTTAGAGATCCAACTTCATTCTTTAAATGTGTATTACAATTTTCCCATTACCCTTTGCTAGATACTCTTCTTCTTCTTTTTTTTTTTTAAAGATTTATTTATTTGTGCATACAGAACTGGGGTACAGGCCAGAGGCTCAGGGGCGGTGAGAGG
>NW_004567107.1:66839514-66849883 GCF_000260355.1 Condylura cristata | reverse complement strand
CCTCCGGGGCAGGCGGGGATCGAACTCATGTGGAAGTGGTTTAAGCTTCTTTGTGCTGTGCTTTAACCCGCTGCGCCACCAGGGAGGGCCCTTCATCAGTATTTTAATGAGGATTGCATTAGATGTATTTACCATTTTGGTAGAATAGTGATTTTGACTATATTGTTTCTCCTCATCCATCTTTTTCATTGTGATCTATATTTTTTAATAATGTATCTTAAGGCTTATTTATACATCCTTCATGTCTCAGTTCATTTAATTCCCTAGATATTCTTTTTGATGCAATGATTTGTGGGATCATTTCCTTGATTTCATTCTCTTCTTGTTCATTGTTTGTATATAGAAATGCAACAGATTGTTGCATGTTCATTTGATAACCTGCTGTTTTGCAATATTCATTTATTGTATCTAACAGCTTTTTGCTGTAAAATATCATATCATCTGCAAAGTACAGTTTCACTTCTTTTCCAATCTAGATTACTTTTATTTCTCATGTTATCTGACTGTTCTAGCTACAGCCTTTAATATAAAGTTAAACAGACACGATGATAGTAGGTATCCTTGTCTTGATCCTGATTTTGAAGGAACTTTTTCAGTGCTATGAGTGTTATGATGGAAGCTGGGAGTGTCTTATATTATTATTCATCATGGCAGTAACTGATCATGAGATTCATTCATACATTCTTAGTGTATACATTTTGGTTACTTAATTTAAAAAGTTTTAATCTTGAGACATCATTTCTAGCTGAAATTAGTTGTTCTTAGCAGTTATTGCTTTACATTTTTTTTCCTGCCATTTTCTCTTCTCAGCTCCCTATGGGGCACCCCATGGCTTGGATATCATTTCTTTTTGGGTTATCACAAAGAGTTCTTACATTGATTTCTTATTTTAATTCTTTTTTCTCTTTGTGATTCTGCTTGTGTATTCTTGCTGATTCCATTACCTGCAACTTTTCTTCTGTGGAGGTCCACACATCACATTTTAAATTGCATTATATTTTTAGGTTCAGTAATTCTACTTCCATCAATCTCTTATTTTCTTTATCTTTACTGTGTCCCTGTTTGTGACCAAATATTGTTTTTCATAACTTGACAAATATGACTATAATTGTTATCTTAAACTCCTATTCTGTTGGATTGAGATGTCGCTCAGATTTCTTGCTCCTACATTTTGTTGTATATTCTTATGCCACTTCACTTTTAGTTGTAATGGGGAACTTTTTCCCATATCTCAATAAATTTGCTTTATATCCCATCTGTTAGTAGCTGGGTATAACCCTAGGTTTACTACCCAGAATCTTTAGATGTGACATTATATTTGCCTCTGTACCTATTTAGATGAACTGATGCCAGTAAGGGGTTGTAGGGCAATAGGGCTAAACCAAAGTTTGAGTAACTAGGTATCAATATGCCTATAGTGCATTCAGCATCCAGCTGTATGGGAGCCCATTATGACTTCTTTCTCTAGGCCAAGTACTTTGCCAAATTGTCTCAACAAATCATATATCAGCTTCAGCTTTTGAGTTATGGTGGAATAATAGATATAGCTCTGGGTGAGCATTATATGAAACAAAGTCATAAACCTAGAATTCTTCTCTTTGCTTTGGCAGCACAAACCTTTATTTTGGTCTTTGCTTCTGTTGTTAAAATTCAAATGCTTAAAACTCTAGTTTGTGGAATATTTGGTTGTTATCCCAGCTTTGACCCTGGTTGGGGGCAAAGCTAGTGTTTTGCATATTACAGGCACAGGCTGACAACAATAACCTCTTCTATACAATAGCAGAGGGACTGTAAGTAGCTGTTCCCGCAGATGTTGCATTATCATGGGGTCATTGATATTACCTCAAACTCAGTTTAATTTTCCTATCCCTTTCCATTTACCTTTGATCATTCAGAGGACATTGACTTCGGTTAGGTGTAATTTAATTGTGTGGAGGAGGTGAGTCCAATCACATCATCACTCTGAGGTCATCTTAATGGACTCTTGATGTATGTAATCTTCTAGGATGAGTCACTAGTCATAGCTAATTATCTGGTGGATGTGCGCGTGGGAGAATGAATGTGGTGGCCAACACATTGTCCTCTGAAGTTGGCTTGATCTTTTCTTCTCTCTATTAGAAATTAAGGTCAAGACTTTGAGGTCAAGGATTCTTCTCAGTCTACAATGGAATTATAGCTGGTAAACACATTGTAATTTGAAAATATCTTAAGCTGAAAATCCATTTATTTAATGCACTACTGAACATCACATCTTACTTAGCCTAGTCTACCCTGCATGTGCAAAATCTAACAGATATTTTTTTCTAATAAAGTGCTGAATATCTATATAATTATTGAATACTGTGCTGAAAGTGAAAAATAGAATAGTTATTTCCCCTCACAATCATCTGTCTTTACAGGGACTTTCATTATGCTGGTATTGCCAAGGATTACAAGAGTGTTGGACCATGTATAACTAATCTGGAAAAAGTCAAAATTCAAAATTTTAAGTATTGGTTCAGCTGAATACATTTTGCTTTTGCACCACTGCAAAGTTGAAAAATCAAATTCAAAACTATTGTGACTTGGGAGATCATCTGTGTATTCAGCACCAAGCATAGAATAGAATAACTATTTAATTATTGATGTCTATTTGACTATTTTGACCTTGGGTTTTGTTTTTTATTTATTTTATCTGATAAAGCATTAAATGAAGAATGATTGACCTCAGAATCAAATTGATACGGATGAATCAGTGGTTAATGAAATGAAGACTTTTTTAAGTCTTCTTGATCCTACTGCAAACATAATTTAGATAATTTGCAGTTATATCCAAGGAAAAATTTAAAAAATGCATGATACAAAAGAACGTAAAATGATTTCTTTGGGGACAAAATGCTCACTCCTTCTTAGTTGCTGAATGTTTGCCTAAAATTTGTATTTTTGTTTTCTAATGCTGAGTAAGAAGCCACCTAAAAACTTAGCATCTGAAAGCCAATATCATCTATGCTAATCTACATGTTTATGGGGCTCGGTTGGAAGATCTTTCCACTGCACATATATTTGGGCGTTGGGGCTATGATCACATTGGGACTTGGCTGGGTTGAAGTATCCAGAATGACTTCTTTATATGACTTCTTTATAGTTGAGTGTTGGCCTCTCCATATGCAGCATGGTCTTCATCACCCCATGGCTGCCAGTTCCAGGGAGTCTCCACATTGAGACATCTACTTTAGTTTGTCCTCAGCCAAAACAATTCACTTTCCTCCCAGGTGCAAACTCACCCTTACCCCTACCCCTACCCCTAAAATTAATATTATGGTATTAGCTCCTTAGCTTTTGAGGCAACTTCTCTGGTATGATTCCTTGGGCACAGAACCCTATATATTGAAAAGATGCCATCTGGCCTATACACAGCCTGCATACAAAGGAAAGAATATAGCTGCATTCAATATAGCAATGTAATGTAAAGTGTTCACTAGTTTATATTATTTCTGAATTCCAACCAATCAGGTTCTTTGATTTTATCTTTAAAAATTAAAACAGAACTAAACAAAAACTACCTGGTGCTAGCTCTGCTCTTGGGAAGTAGTTCTTTGTGGCTCTTGACCCAAGACCCTGAATCATCCTTTCCTTTCTATTAGAAATGATATATGCTTGCAGTAAAGTAGCTTTTTCAGTCTGCTTTCTTATTGCATGTTGGGGCTCAGTGATTTCTCTTCATCTTGTACTGTCTGTATCCCTTTCTTACCAAGTATAATTCCTTTTAAAACTTTTTTAGATTTCTGATGTATCAAATTCTAAGTCTACTCCATTAGGCAACTCTATGGCCAAAACTGTCTTTGAGATATGCATCTTAAAGTTAGAGTCAGACTATTCCTAAGAGTTCTACTATTTAGTTTAGAGGGTCTTAAGGAGCTGCCTTAACATTTTCTGGTGTCTTGTGAGGGTCATATTGCTGAATTCATCACTTGAACTTTATTGAGGCCTCTTTTTGATGGCAGAAACTTAAACATAATTTTCACTTTAAGATTTTTTTATCCTATGTGAACTTTTGGTTGGGTCCTGAGTTCTAAATTATGCTTTAAATTGGAACAGTCCTTTTTTTTCTTGGGGTTGCAGGAAAGAATGGTAGTGGTTCATAGCTACTTTTAATATTCTGCTTGGTAAATATATTTATTGGTTAACCTGGTTAGATTCCACATCACTGCAGGAAATATTGCCCAAAGTTTATCAGTGTTGTCTAGCTTTCCACTTGTATACAGTTTGGATTGCCTTTTCTTCAGCCTCCAGTGATGATTTCCTCATGTACTCTCCTTCCATGTTCCATTATTGGTTTTTTTTGAGGTCCTTCTGAATCATGCCTGCCACGCAGCATTTTTAGATTTTTGTTACAACAATACTCCACTTTCAGATATTAAGTTCTGTTTCAGTTATCTATTGCTTGAGAATGAAGCCTAAACAAAAGAATCCATAGAATTTAATGGCTTAAAACAACAGTCATTTTGCTATCTGTCATAATTCTGTAGATTGAACGGACTCAGCTGGGTAGTTATGCTCATGTGGTATCCATGAGAGTTAACACACATGTCTGGCATGTGGTGCTGACTGTTGACTGGGGTCAGCTGGGGCTGTTGCCCAAAGAACTTCCTCTTCCATATGGGCCATCTGTAGTTGCCTGACTTCCCTGAGCTAGTTTCTGAGATCCAAGAATGAATGTTCCAAAAAGGAAGAAGCAGAAACTGTTACGTTAAGGTTACCTTAAGGTCTCAGTTCCATACTCACTTTATCAGACATATTTTATCAGTGAGAGCAAGGGGACAACCTAGAATCAAAGGGAGGAAAACAACCGCACCTGTCATTTGGAGAAGGGGCGCTATGGATAGGCAGGGAGACTTGATACATGCTGGTCATCTTTAGTGACTACAAGCTGTGAAATAATACTTTTTTTACTTGAAATTTTCAAATAAAAATTCAGTAGTGTTAACTATTGGCATACCGTGCATTATATCCCCAGAACTGTTATATTTTATAACTGGAAGTTGGTACCTTCTGATCATTTTCACCATTTTACCCACCATTATCCCTGCATCTGGTATGCACTGATCTATTACCTATATCTTTGAGCTCCTGTATTCTTATTCTTGACTGGTAAGTTTAAAGTGTAATTTTTGTGGGCCACACTAGGAAGCAGTAATTTCCAAATTTTAGTGTGCAACAGAAATACACTGAGGACTTCTTAAAACACACCTTATATTTTCTGATTCTGCTGGTCTCTAGTGGAGTTCTTAGAATTTGCCCTTCTAGTAAGTTTTCAGGTAATAACCAATTTTTTTAAACATATTTCTTCTCATCTCCTTTCCATTTATCTAATGATTTCTCTTAATATATGCTGTAATTCCAATGAGTTTATATTCTTATTTCTTCATTCATCATCTTTAGGAGGTACTCATTTATGGCTACACCTGTAAAAAGTGAGAAAATATAAGAAGTATTTCTGCTTCACAATTTAGTACTATTTTAATGATGTCTTTTGGGGGATCACATTTTTAATCTTTTGGTGCTATTATAGAAATGCAACTCTATTTTATGTTTTAGTCTCATGTCAGGTCACCTTGCTAATCCTTTAACAATTCTAATGCTACTTTATTTGTTTGTAACATATTGCTTGTTGACACCTGCTGTTCCCACTCATTCATTTTTACTGCTGTATAATGTCTCATTTTTTGCTAAAAGCACATATCAATAATCCAGTCTCATAATGATGAACATTTAATGAACATTTAGCAGCTCAGAGCTCCCATTCTCTCTTCTTCCTCTTGGAAATACTGTGATTTTTTTCTTTTCCAAGATTTGCGAGGGTTTGGAAGTACTGGGTTGTGGAGAGACAGATGCCACTTATGCAAAATTCATAGCCTGCTGGTTGACCTGTTTTTCCAATTGTTACCATGGCAACCAGTTCTGTGTGAGCGCCAGTTGACAACATAGGTGTTCCCTCTTGTCTGTGTTGCCTGCTCTTGACTTGAGCACAGGATGAACCAGGCAACACCATAGACCTTTGCTCAATGATCATCAATCCACTCTGAAGTATTGGGAGTTGATGCCCCACTGGGCAAACTTTTGATATGAAACAATGTCCATGGGTAAATATAGCCTTTCTTACTTCGACTAACTGTCTTGAAGTGCAATTTAATCTCGAAGTGTGACCTCATTAGACTCAGCTGCCAGTAGTGCCCCTGCTGGTGAACTCCTTCCCTACTTCACTCTGATCACTTCTAAGTGAGGTGGGAAGAAGGATAAAGCAGGATCTGGCCTTTGAAGCTGCTGTAAAGAATTGCTGTCTTCATGGGCTGAGCATCTTGGATTTGTGGAAAGACTTCACTATCAACTGTGGTGTCATGACTTAAATGACTCATACTGTAAAGTCTGCACATGGAATGTATGTAAATCTGGATTTATGTGGGATTGGACTAAACAAAGTTGGTGTTATAGGAGACATCCAAGTTCAAGGGTTGGCGTGGAGCCAGAAAATCACTTACGGATTTTGTTGTATTTTCAGAATCAGGATGTTGAAATTCAGGTAACATGAATGTCCATTACTGACTTGGAATAGTGAGGCAAGGTAGATGTCTCCTTTAACAAAAGTTGCTAATTGAGTGTGTTGCATTGTAGAGTATCATGTGATCATTAATGGCATAAATATTTATTAAGTCTACTATATTCCAGATATTGCTTGAAGTGCTTTAAAAATATTAACTTACTTAATCCTTATAACAACACTAGAGCTAGAACTAGGACTTTTATTATCCCATTTTATATGTGAGGAAGTAGAGGCTCACTGCATTTACGCATGTCCCTTAGTGGTGTAGCCCTCATTAATCCCAGAAAGTCTACCATAGGCCCCTGACTCTTAACCACTTGGTATAGAATCTGTTAGGGATTTTTCTCTGCTCCCTTCTTTCTTTCCTTTTAAAAATATTTTGTTTTTAGATATAATTAACATATGATAAAACTGCTTTTGTGGGTGCATAGTTCTGTGAGTTTTGGTAAACACAGTCATATAATTATCCCCACAATCAAAATATAGACATTTTCATTACCCAAAGAAATTCATTGTGTCTTTTCTTGTAGCTGCACCTTCTGGCAACCACCGATCTATTCTCCCTCCCTGTAGTTTAATTTGTTGATGGAAGTCACATGAATGGAATCATAAACGCGTGTAGTTTTGTGAGTAGCTTTCTTTCACTGAGCATAAAGGCATGGAGTTCACACTTATTGTTGCATATATTAGCAATTGTTTCTGTTTATGTTTAAGGGCCTTTTCATTACATGAATGTTAGTTTATTCACATAGCAGTTGATGGATACTTGGGTTATTTCCAGTTGTTGGTGATTACGAATAAAGCTACTGTAAATATTTGCCTGGAGATATTTGTGTGGGCATATTTTCATTACCCTGGAATGGAATTGTTGAATCATATGGTAATTAAATATTTAACTATATATGAATGAATCAAACTGCTTTTTAAAGAAGGCGTGCCACTTTGCATTTTCATCAGTAATGTCTGATTTTTTCCTATTCCTCTATATACATTCTATTCAGCAGCTCATATAGCCTATTTTTAAAAAAAGTAGATGCATAATGATTTTTAAAAAAAATTTATTTTATTTATTTATGTATACAACAACTAGGGTATAGGCCAGAGGTTAGAAGAATGGGGATGTGGTAAGGATTCACCAGAGACAGAGTGGGGAGCAGAACAGGTTGCTCTACTGAAATACACTACTGAGGGAAGTAGCAAGTGAGAGAGCAGTCTGCTGTGCCATGTGGGTGAGGATAGAACTTAGGCCAAAGTTACTGGTGATAGCTTGATAGCACTGAGACTTAACACTTTGAGCCACTAGGGAGGCCTCTGTAATGATTTTAAATATATATTTACCTAGTAACTAAAGATGTGTTTCTTTCCTATCTGTATATCTTTGGATACTTCCTGATAAGCAAGATTTCATTTTTCACTTACCAGTGCTTATTAATAAATTAATTCCAGAACTAGAAATGGTGTTCTCAAACAAACTATTTTTTTGGTGAATTATTATGGAGGAGGTAGAATAATGTAGTGGTTAGGGGCAGGACAGGATTCAGACTTCAGCTCAGAAACTTACTACCACATCCTTTTGGGAAGTTGTTGTGAAGCTTCGTGACTGTTTCCTCATCTGTAAAGTGAGGATAATGAGACCATCTATGGTGATAGTGAGTATAATATGGGATGATTCATGTGACGTGCATGAATCAGTGCTTGAAACATGGTGAGTGAGGTATGTTAGCTATCATCATGACCTCATCAGTCCATTATGAATTCTAGAAAAGTGTATATTTGCTACTATACATTTAGAAAATGCCTTTGTATAAATTCTAGAGCTATAAAGGGATGTAGTTCAATCCTTAAATGTTGCAAAATAAGACAAGGAGATCTGGAATGTCGTGATTACATTGCTCATATGGTAAGCAATATGAAAAATCTTGGTAGTTCCCACACCTGCTTTAGCATTTTCCATTTTTCCTCCGTATTATCCACATATTTTGCATCCTCCAGATTCTGTAATAGTCAACTGATGTCCCCTACCAGAAATCAGATGCTTCTTAAAGGACTCAGACTGACATTTGGCACTTGGTACAACTCAACAAATACCCAAACCACTTTGCACTTACAAACACCTTTAAATAAATAGGTATCATATTAATTAAATGGAAATATTTTAAAATTTTTCTTGGTATAATTCAATACTGATTCTTTTCTGCTAGTACATGATATGAAATTATAATAGGTTTTGGATGGAGGCACAAACTCTTTGGGAAAATATATTTAAACACAATTAATTTAATAAAATCATATTTAGCTGTCAGTCACCAGGTCAATCAGGACTCCTTTTACTGTGTTCTTTTGAAAATGAGTTTTTACCTTACTTAAACATTTTTTAATTGAAGTAATACTGCATTATAACTTTATGTATGTTTTAGGTATGCACTGTTATATATCAACATCTGTATAAAATCCATTAATGTCACCACTGACAGTTCAATTGCAGTCTTCACAGTTGACCTCTTTTCCTTGATTTACCACCCAGGACTCCTTAAGAGCAAGGGGAAGGTGTGTAATTACACAGTGATTCCACTGAGGGGAGCCACTTCCATAGCAAAGATAGAACAGAAGTGAAATATAGACTTGAGGATCCAAAATCAACTTTAGGGCATAAAGATACAATTATTTACATACAATGTCTTCAACTTCTTTAAAGCACTATAGTTTTATAAGAATTATGTTAAAAAGGTAATATAAGCATCTTGTTGTGCTGAATTACAATGAAAATCTGATGCATTTTAGTGATAATATATCTTCCTAGGGAAGGTGAAAAAAACTTTCTTTCTTTCCATTTCCTTCAGAAATATGCAGCACCAACCAAAAGTTAGATGTAGGTAAAGAAATAATAGTTTTGAGGGCTTTCTATGCACTAAATGATTATTAATCCTTACAATGATCATATAATGTTCTGAATAGTTATCATCTTTACCTCATAGTTGGAAAATACAAAGAGTTAAATGAACTGTCCAAGGTAAGACAGTGAGAAGCAGGTGGTTTGACTCTAGAGTCACAGTCTGGTACTTTACTCTGCTGCCTTTTAGTCAGGGTCTTTTTTTTTTTAAATGATATTTTTTATTTTTTTACATCATTCTTCATTTTGTGCATTTTTTCATCTCAGTTGTAATCCCCATGGACTTTCCTCAGTCAGAGTCTTAAGGCTTAAATGAATGATAAATGAAAAAAGAAAAAAAGAGAGTGAAAGAATGAAAGAATGAGTATTTGTCCTAGTGATCAGAATCAGAAGTATTTTTATTTGAGACCACAATAGAAAAACTGATTGTTCACTGAATTAATATGAAATAGCACAAAAGTTAAAACAAAATAATGAAAATTAATTTGATTTGAATATAGCTTCATATTGGAAATTTTATAAAAGTTCTTAAAGATAATGATGTTGGGATAGTAGTAGAAGATTTTGGCTCAAATGAAATGAATATGGGTTTCAGAGATGAAATTTCAGTGAAAAAGTGAAAAAATGCTCTGTTGTACAAAATTAAGATTTTTATGGCTTTTTTTTTACATTTTATTAATATACCCTAACTTGCCTCATCTTCCTGTACCATCATTGAGACTGTTTTTCTCTCCTCTCATAATCATGTTTTTGCATTTGTTTTAAAAATCTCTGACTTTGCCATGTTTTCTTGCCTTTGACAACATGTAAACCTGGAGATAATAGAGATATCAACAGAAAAATCCATAATGTTAACAGCTAAGCCAGTTTCCTCTGATGTAAAGTGATTTTTTAAAAGA
>NW_004567107.1:66766817-66838479 GCF_000260355.1 Condylura cristata | reverse complement strand
CTGGACCTTCTCCTATGATTTTGTTCACTTCAGAATAAGAAAGACAGTCAGATTCAGAGTGATTGTAGATTGCTCATTCTTTTGACTGAATGTTACAAGAAAAGCGACCTTTTATCCCTGTTTGATTTCAACTCATGAAGGGCTTGAGTAGCCAGAAGGGCCCTCAGTCCAACAAGAGCCTCAGAGAGTGGTACCCCAGGTCTGCCAGATCCTGGAGAAAATAGAAATTCCTCTACACAGTGCTGAGTCTCACATCCAGCGCTCCCACCTGTGTCAGTAAGTGCCAAAGGGCTTGGGGTCTGGGATCTGAGAGAAGCCACCCGAAACAGCGGGCACAGCCACAAGCACAAGATGGTGATTGGGGAGTTTAGTTATTAACAAGGAATTTGTTAAAAACTGCCTCTGATGGGCCCTAGCCCCATTCATTTGTGCACTTCTCATATGACCCACAGTGAAGTCAGATTCATTATAGCACACATTTGGCCTGAAAACAGGAAGTAAAGAAAAAAAATAAAAGGATGCAGCTGGCTTAAAAAAAAAAAAAAGGTTTTTCTGGCATATGGCACTAAAAAAAAAAGTGAAGACTGTCCCATGAGTTTAGCACTGGTCTGTGTCTGAGAAGAATGACCAGGCTAAGCAGCAGTTTGGGTTTGGAAGTCTCTCTGATGTCTGTCCTCTCACCTGCAGTTTTTGCTGTTGGCCAGGACAGCCTTTCCCTTCCTTACCTACTGTCCCTGCCTGGCCATTCTGGTGGTAGCTGGATTCAGAAATAGTGAAGCCTAGAGCCCATGATGGGGTAAGCTGGCGGTGGGGATGGCTGACCCCCTGTGTGGTGGCAGGGACAGTGCCCCTTTATTAGTCACACACTGGGGGAATGGTGCTGCCAAAGGCTTCTAGGGGCAAGTCTGAGAATCTATTATCATATATGAGAGATAGAAATCATATGTATGTAAACATCTGTGTGTGTGTGTGTGTACATACTACTTCTTTTTGGCAGAAAATACCAATACACACACACATGCTCAATTTCTATACACATGCATGCAAATATGTATACACACATGTATATATACTACACACTACAAATGTGTGTACACACATATGCACATGCATATATATAGACACACACACACATTTATTTTCTTTTCAGAACACAAAACCTGAATATATTGGGACAGTCTGAGAGTGAAAATGCCAGGAGATAGATCCTAGCATTTTTTTTAAAAGTTGCATTCTTTTCCAAGAGAAATGATTACGATGGCTATTATAGATATATTTCCTTGAATTGCCTGCTTCTTGCATTGGGAACTTGAGGAAGATGCATAATGTGAGTGGCAGAACGCAACTGCTTATTTGAACATAGCAAATATACACAGTGTTTTGTTGTAAGTACTTTACATACTTCAATTCACTTAATCCTCACTAGATCTTAGTGGGAATGGACAATACCCATTTATGGATGGGGACAAGACATAGCTAACAAATGCCCAGTCAGCTGTTTTCACCACTCCACTAGTGTCTCTAAAAATGGCAAAGCAATTTATTCCTCCATCCTTTTTGTGTGTTTTTCTCCATTATTTTCACTTTATTGAGGTCATGTTGGTTTACGATGTTGTATATGATTTCAAGGGATAGGATTATTGGCTCACACTGTCCAGGCGATGTTACCATGAACACCCAATATCAAGGCACCAAAATTCCCCCCACCATAGTCCATTGTGCCTCCTCTCCACTTTGCTCTTCACAAAGAATGCAAGACAAGATCTTCCCTGCACCAAGCCACCCGGAAAATTTGGATATTTAAATCTTCTCAATTCAAATATGATTTGAGTCTAATGGGCTATCTACTCCAGTTTGAAAGAACTAGATGAAACATGGGTTTGAGGTGTCATTGCCTTGGGAGTTAGGATGTGATCCTGAAGACTAATGAGGTCAGAGGAAGAGGAAGAAGGAGGGGAATTACAGAAGGGGTTCCCAAGAGAATGGGGCTGATCAGAGTGTTAAGGGGAAGGATGTCCTAAAGAAACTCTGCAGAGTCTTATGGACTCCACCCCCTATTCCAGCTTTCTGGACCCTACACACTACTCCACTGATTGGAAACTACAACTCCCAGCAGTACCAGGGAGAGAAGTGTGAGGACGCAAGGGCGGAGCTAGCAGGAATGAATTCTAGAGGATAAATAGGGCGCTATTGCAACTCTTGCTCTCTCGCTCGGGAAACAGCTCTCCGGACTGTGTAACTTGGTGTGTTCAGTCATCCTAGCTGTAAGGTATGTCACTTACCTTGTATCTTTCCTTGGGTTGTTTCCTATTCCTTTCCCCTTTTGTGAATAAACCGTTATTGGCCCTTTTGTGTGTACCTGCAGTGTAACTGAGTTGTGAACACGCAGGTGAGGCCCCACAGACAGGTGGCCCAGTCCACTCTGGGCTACCTGTAACAAGAGGAATAATGTTTCTTATTAATGTTTTTTACCCTGGGAAGACTTGGGTATGTAGATGGACTTCACAGAAGCCCACCATGAATGATGGTGCAGGTTTTCACTTTTGTGAACCATGCTCATAGTATTCACACACGTGTGTTGCTGTGTCCTCCTCTTGAATCTTAGTTAGGCCTGTGAATTGCTTTAACCAATGGGGTGCTACAAAGAAGCCACAGCCCTGAGTGTACATGGAGGAGACTAAAAGAACCAAGCAACAGTAAAAATTGAACTTGCAGATCTATGACCATAGACTACTTTCTCAGCCAACTTTCAAATTTTGGACCATTCTGGTGAAGGCAGTAGATATGTGGGTGGAGAAGCCTCAGCAGACATCACATGGGACAGAAACATGTCATCTCCCTGTCCTTCATCTGATACCTGACCACAGAATCACGAAAACAATGAAACAGTTGAGATGGGGCCCTCACAAAATTTCAAAAGGTTTGCTCCACAGCAACTGATAATGAAAGCAAATTCTACTGTTTGTATTTTCAGAAGCTTCAGAGAAAACAAGATTTCCTCTGCTGCAGGCCTAGTGCCCTTTACTTGCTCCAACACCATGGATCCTGGTGAGGTCTCCACTCCCTCTGCATCACACACCTCACTTGTTGTCACTTGCTAGTGCTACCATGATTTTGCATAATTTTTTTCTGGTTACCCCATATGGATGATCTGATCCAGTCCTGCTCCTCCTAGAATGTCTTGGGATACCTATAAGCTCAATCAGATGGAGGAGGTGAGAGTTGGTGGGATAATGTGATGGTTAATTTTATGTGTCAACTTGGCTAGGGTGTAGCACCTAGATACTTGGTCCAGCAATGTTCTGGATAGTTCTGTGAAGGTCTGTGGATGAAATTGACACTGAAATTGATGCTTTGATAAAGCAGATTGCGCTCAATAATGTAGAATTTATCCAATTACTTGAAAGCCTCAGTAGAGCAAAGACTGACCCTTTCCAGAATAGGAATTCTACTGGAAGACATTCTTTGGCCTCAAACTGCAATTCTTCCTTGAGTATCCAGCCTGTTAGCCTATCCCTTTAGCTTTAGGACTTGACAAGTCTTTCAGTTTGTATCAGCTAATTCCTTAAAGTCTTTCTTTTTCACAATCCCCCTCCTGAGAACTTGAAAATATCTCTCTGAGTCAGTGGTCACTGATTCTCTGGAGAACACAGACTACTGTAGATGGTAAGTTTTGTTACATTTACTCTTGGCAGTGTGGAAGAGAACAAGCTCAAGAACTTCTGATCTGGGACAATAGTGTGTGATCCCTTGTTACATGTATTAGAGCAATTATTGGATTGAAAATTTGGACCTTGGTGTTTAGCTTCTGGCTCTGCCCCTTTGTGACCCTGGGAAAAGTAATCAATCTTGCTGGGCCTCAGTTTCATTATGTCTAAGGCTCCCAAAAATTTCTGCAATTTAAATATGGTTATTAGGATAAATAAAGAAACAATGGAGTCATTGTTACTATAATAGTGAATGCTTAATCATGGCCCAGGTGGAGACCATATAAAAAGTTTTCTTTTAAAGAGCTTAAAAATGTGGGTATATTTTGTACTTCCCACTCTCTGCAAGCTTAAGTTGTGTAAGCTGAATAAAGTTATATTCTTGGGGGTTACCATACTTACTCAATTATCCAAGGGCATTAACTTGCACACCTGTTCACATTTACTTTTTTTTTATTACTTGGCCTCAGAGCCAATAAAATTATAGTCTGTTCAATTCATTTTCATAATCCACTGAATGCTTTTAATAATATGTTTTCTCCCAAGTGACTGAGTGGATGGGGGGAGAACTAAAGTGTCAGCATCCATCACATAACAGGAAACCCAACAGCTTCTATTGACTTCAGAAGCTTGGTACCCTCAGGACCTGGGCATACCTCTCTCTTTGAGTTTGGGTTTTCTCAAACAGTTATGGTCCTGTGTAATTATAAGAACCCCAGTCTCTAGGTATGTCAAAGAAGAGTCACAGTTCTATGATTCCCAGAACAACATCCCACATCATTAAGTGTCCACTGATGAGGATTGACTCAGGTCACTTTTGTGATGAAACTGCTGTGACAGGGTCTATAGCAGAGGAATTCTTCCACATACCATGAGCACAGACCACAGAAACAGAATGATTTTGCATTTAAGGGAGAAATTCTGTCTGAATCCAATCTGAATCCAAAATCTGAATAATCCTAGCCTTCTGGAGTTTTATCTTACACATTGACTTTCAAGACTGATCCATTTACAATATCAACTACCTGATTGGTGCTGCTGCAGCACTGTGTTCAAAAGGGAAATCCCAGTCTCACACCCAGACTCCACCAGCACCGAGTTTAGGGCAGCTCATCAGCCCAGCACCAGGGAAGCTGCAGCCAGTCGATACTCATCCCAGCAGCCCAAGCCAGGCCAGTACAACTGGAGCGTGGGGCAGGTCACAGACTATCCCTGTAGCTGGCTCTTAAACCATTCAGGGCCCACAAAAACAGCAAGTTTGGGGTACCTGTTTCCTCCCTATCTCAAAACCCTTAACTTAATTATATTTGCTTTTTTTAAAGGTAATGTTTATATTTATGGGCTCCAGTGATTAGGACTTGATTTCTTTGGGGAACATTAATCAGCTTGCCACCCTGAGGGGCTCATTGTGGCACTCATGGAACATGACACATAAAAAGATGCTTTCTTAAGGAAAGCAGACTGTTAAAAATCACTTTCTCAAATGATAACAAATACTAATACTATTTTGTTACTGTAATATTGATAATATCTATCTTAATAGCAGAATGTACACCAAAGTCTGGTAACAGAGTAAGATGCTAATAAGAAATCTTATGTGAGTTAAATTTGGAATATTCATTCATTCTACAAATATTCATTGAACACCTGTGCATGCTAGAAGTCTCCTAAGCACTGGTGATTCCTTATTAAATAAAGCAGATAAAAGCCCCCACCTTCACAGAACTTATATTGTAGCCATGGGGAAAGGAGCAGGGCAGAGAATAATGAATACAATTATGTTAATATAAATAATATCAACATTGCTAGAGCACATTAGGAAGTGGGACAATGAGTCATGTGGAGAAAGTAGGGATTGTGGCGAATAGCAGGTCTCACTGACTGGAGACACTGGGTAGTTTTGCAGGAGGCAAGGATATGTGTAGTGTAGATGTTTAGGGGAAGAAGAGTTCCACTTGACTATGGTTGTGAGAATCAGAGAGGGACACTTGAGTAAATTGTTAATGGAAATGAAACAGTCAATGCTTAATCTTTTTCAACACAGTTCTGCTGTATTTCTGCTTTGTAGATTATTGTTGGAAATGCCTATAAATCCTGGAAAAATCAGTGAGGCCAGCCTGGGGGAGGCAGCTGGAAGCTCACTCACCAGTACTGCGCTGGAGCATATTAGCTGTTCCTGCTTGGCTGGAGGCAAACCAGCAAGTTGGGAAGTGGGGAGCACAGCATTTGAAGGAGAAATTGGAAATTTGGGGCTGTCATGAAATTTTTCAGTTTTAAGATATCTATGGCTGTCAAATCTATAACATTAATATTCTGTTCTGTAGACATAATCCTTGCCTTTAAATTTTTTTATATTCATCTTTTGATTGACTAAATTTTATGTTCAAAGAGTGTTACTTTATTTACTTGTTTCTTCTGTAGAATTATAGATGGGAATGTTCTTGAAAGCTGTGGTTTTTAGGCATAATAGTACCTATGTCTGATTAAGTAGTCAGGACATGGCTGTATACTAGTTTTAGGCTGCAATTTCTTTCCTTAGTTCTTTAAAGAGTTTAGGTTTTCTTCTACTAGTAAATTCTGCTTATTTTCTTCCTAGAACTAAAATAAGCTTTCCATTATTTGTTTATTAAACTGTAGTTATAGATTACTTAATTCTTAAAAGTCAAATAATCTAAATACTAAACCAAATACATACACACACACATATATGTATGTATACACACACACATATAATTAATTCAAGTAACATTGGTTTATATCATCGTTTATTAAGAGTGGAGTGTCTCCCCACCTCAGAATTTGTTACCACACTAAACAACACTAAAACAATGTTAGTCCTCCACCATAGTCCATGTGCTCCCTCACATCCTGCTCTTACCCCTCCCCCTCTCCCTCAGTTCTATAGTTAGCTTTCTAGGATTAGTTCTTATTTTGGTTTTATTTGCCCATTTGTTTGGTTTCACTATATTCCACATATAAGTGATACATTGGCATTTGTCTTTTTTCCTTTTGACTTATTTCTCTTAGTATAATTTCCTTCAGCTCCACCCATGTTGCTGCAAATGGCAAGAATTTACAACTTTTGATAACAGAGTAGTATTATACTGTGTATGTATAGCACATCTTCCTGGTTTTCTAATGTGCATTTGAGAGTTAGTTTGTTTTCATTGCTTTGTTATTGTAAACAGTGCTGCAGTGGACATGGGAATTCATGTGTAGCTCTTTGAATCAGTGTTTTTCTATTCATTAGGTGGCTACTTAGCATGGAATTGCTGGATTCATTTCAAGACAGTCCATTTCAAATCATTTGAGATCCTTCCATTCCATTTCCCATAGTGGCTTGACCAGTCTACATTCCAACTAACAGATCCCACATCCTCACCAGCATTATTATTATTATTTTGGTCTTTTTAATATGAACCATTCTTACAGATTGGAGATGGTATCTCACTGTCGTTTTGATTTGCATTTCCAAGACTATAAGTGATGTTGAACATTTTTTTTTCATGTCTTCTTTGGAAAAGTTTATCTCTTCTGCCTATTTTTTTCATTGGGTTATTTATTTTCTTTTTGTTGAGTTGTATGTGCTCTTTGCAGATCTTGGATATCAGTCCTTTGTCAAATGTATGGTGTACAAATATTTTCTCCCATTCAGTATGGTATCTTTTTGTTTTAATGATGCAAACCAAATAATTTTATAAAACCATGGGCAGCATAATATATTTCCTAATATTATGTTTTAAAAAAATTGAGATGTATGGCAAGAGAGGTGGAGAATATATAAGTATGGTAAATGTTTTCAAAGCTTCTCAAAAACTGAAATATGTTTACAGAAATAAAACACAATGATTCTCAAATAAAACAAAGTTATTCTAAAAACAATTTTGATGGTAATTCCTTTATTAAAATGTTGGGACAAACTAAATACAATATGATGGTATTACTTTATTAAAATTGTGGACCAAACTAAATATAGCCATGGGTCAGATTCAACTCAGAAGCCAGCACTTTTTAGCTGGTAGTTTATGAGATACTTTCAGCAAACTTCAGATTGTCTGCCCAGTCAAGAGTGGAAAAGTTTTTCCCAAAGATCAGCATGGCTGCTTTAGATTTCCATTGTTTCCTGGGAGTTACATGGGATTCACTTGCAATGTGGTTCCCAAGAGTCCTCCTGGGAAGCTATCCGTGGTGATGGGCCTCCACTAACCACTGTCCCTTCAATTCTTCTCTTAGACTCAACACTTGGTCTAGCTTTGGTGTTTATTTTGTGAGAATCTGAAAGAAAGGGACATTTCAAAACTTTTGAGAAGGTTACTCATATTGCTTGACAGAACTAATATATAATACATTGTAAAGCACTCTATAAATGTTATTTGTGGTTTTCATTGTGGTTGCCTGTAGAGGTCTTGCTATTATTACCTAAATAAGTGCTAGGTTAAACCAGTTCTATTTGTCATTCTTGTTCTTTTTCTTCAGTTAAAGACAAAAGGGAGTTAGAACTGCAAGTTATCACCTCCTCTTTTAAAGTGTTGCACTATTATTCTAGTTTTTATTGTTGAGAAGGTGGCACTTTTCTTCTAGTCACCTGACAAGATTGCATATGTCTGCTAAGTTGACATTTTGCATGCACTCCAACTTCTTCAGAAATTAATGTAGTTCTAGTTTTTCCGTTTGTGTTAACTAAAACACAACTTGAAATAAAAGGGCCTGAAGGGGGGGAACCAGAGATCAGGTTAAGTTACCAAGGTGATAAGCTTTCAGTTTAGATACTCTATGGCAGTTCAAAACTATTTTGAACTGTTGTCACTGACAGAGCTGGAGGCAATATTTACCCCAGCTAGACAGAATTTTAAATTAATGGTTAAACTAGACTAAACTAGGACTAATTGAAAAAACCTGCCCAGTGCCTTTTAATAGCTTATTCTTTGGATGTACAACTATTAGTGTTCTAGACTTTGCACTTGGGAATATTCCAAAGTTCATCAAGATAAATTGCAATTGAGAGAGTTGGTTTCTTCTCTAGTCCTTTATAATTTTCTTAACAGAAAGGGGAGAGGTAACATTATACATATTCCTTTTACCCTTTTCCACCTGAAAATATGCAACAGACTTGGGGAAATGCACTAATCTGGTTTGTTTAGTTAACATAAAGACTTTACAGATCACACTAAACAATCCAAAAAATGCCATGGATTCTCTTGTCAAGATTTGTTGCCTTCCTAGAAAAATGAACAAAGGATCATTCCATTTCAGCAGATGTTTCTGCTGTCACAAGATCTTGAGTTCTGCAAAGTTAAACACTAAAAATAGCAAAGCTTTCTTTCACTTTTGTACATTTATGGCTCTGTAGCATAAAATATCCAAAAATGCTAACATATTGTAAAACATACATTGTTTCTAAAAAACAAATACTACTAACATGTAAAACTTTATCTCTGAAACAAAGATGGAGATAGCTTGATTAAGGGAGTGGAAGGCAAAGAGACCCTGCTGAGTTCACTGACAAGGACACACAGTTTGGGAAGAACAGAAGATCACTGCCTCTGCTAAGAGAACACATGGTCAAACCAGCAATGGAGAGTCTGGGGTGAATGGGCTTCTTTTATTATGTTTGATTCCCTGGGGATTTGTAGTCTCTAGTCCTGTCAGACTTGGTTCAGTTTGTTGACCAAGGCCACTTGCATTTGAAACCATGTAAGTTCTACTTATATCATTTCACTTCTTATTAATTATGTATGAAATAGCTTATGTTATAGGAATATGAAATGTGGCAGAACTGACTGGATTATGCTTATATTTGGGTATGAATTGTTATGCTTGAAATCAAGGGAATTTTCAGGGAGCACAGGCAAGTTGAATATTGGCCAAAGAGAAATTTTATGGGGTCTTCAACTTTTTCCACATTAGTTTTCTCTTCTCTATTCAGAAGAGGAGTTTATACCATCCTTTTGTATTGTTACCATTAACAATATTTTATAAGAGAATTGTGTCTTTTTGAAAGTACTACATTTACAAACAAATAAGTTAAAATAGTCTAAATAAGTTTAGTGAAAAATTTCAAAGTGGATCCAAATTTTGTAAAGGAAGGAGGGTTGCTTCCTTGTTTCTTTTGTTTTAGTCACACTGGCAGGGGACATTGTTATCCTGAGGGCATCTAGATAGTTGAGAAAAACAAATATTGAGGCTTTTGAAAAAGCTATTTTGAGCCCTGGCAAAATCCCAGACATGTTTGCCCATTTGGCCATAGTTTTTGCTGAGCACATTTTCTACTAACTTCAAAATCAAAGTTTAGTTCAAGGGTGATTTAATCTCTACAATATGTTTTTGATTATTTGTATATAATTCAACAAAACAGTGCTTGGTAAGAGTTATTTATTTTTCATTTCTTTAATTTTCATTGAATTTCATGATTTTTTCCCCATTTCCTGTCTTTGGCTTTAATTTAATAAATATCCTTTGCATGGACAATAAAATACTTGCATTTTGAGCGACTCAAATTTGGTAGAACATCAATATTTTCAGAGTGGGACCAATGCATTTCCCATAAGGAATGCTGGGGATGCTTAGAAAATGGAGGTAAGGGCTGGAAGTCTTTACTGCCTCTCTTACTTGTTGTTTTGGCATTATGAATGATGGCAAGACACAAGAACAATAGCAAAAGCAACCTTCAATTTTTATTAAACCTTTCTCTGTACACACATAAGCTCAACTTCTAGTAATAACTTTTAAAAATAATAATTTATAAGTAATAGAATTTAAATCATTTTATAAGCTAGAAAATCCTGTCAACATGAGGATTGTATTAAGGGCTGCTGGACAATTCACTTATTTCCTTAATTCTTCCATTGCCTTCTTTTATTTAGTTCTCTCACCATCATGTCTTCTGAAATGAACTTGCTTATCTTGTGCAGACTTTGAGGCTCTGACATGTCACTTGCACCCTGCTGAGTGCTGCCCTCAGCAGGACTCCTGGGAGGACAGCTGCTGTCTGAGAGGTAGGCAGTTGCCTGCCTTTGAGCTGGGGCACAGGCCCTGCCACAGCCTTCAGCTGTAGAAAGAAGGATTCTGGAGCTTGCTCTTAGATATCAGCTGCCTCCAGCAATTTCTCCAGGAGTTTACAGAATATTAGGCAATTCTGGTGGGAATTGTGATCTGGGGAGAAAAACCAAGAGGGTGAAAAATGGGGTCACGGCATTTATTTGCTTAAAGTGATCCCACCCAGCAGGCCAGTTTTTTCCTCACCGATGGGACACAGTTCATCTGGATGGTGTCTACACTCAAGCTGAGATCTTCATCAGGGTGGGCTTATTTAAAGGTACTTTCTAGTTCTAATTTGTGATATGATTTGCTTGGGTTTAAACAATATTTCCTTAGCCTTCAGCAATGCTCATTACTTCAGCTAAATAAAATATTATAATATCTAGTTTTCTAGACTGTGCCTGGGGTGAACTGAGAGGTCAAGAATAACAGATGGAATGCAATGATATAAAACTCAGGAATAGGATTTGATGTCTTTTTAAATAACAGATTTAGTGAGCTATTCCTTTTTTGAAAGTGCCTAATTCATTAGGTTTTAGAGTATTCATAAAGCTGTGCAACAATCCCTATCTAAATGAAATTTATTTTTATCAGCCCAAAAATAAACTTGCTACAGATGGCAGCCATGCCTTCAGACACCTCTCCCTGCTTCTCTGTCAACTGCTATCTATTTTGTCTGCGGATTTGCACATTACAGATATATCATTTAAAGACAATTAAATTCTATATGGTCTTTTGAGTCTGGCTTCTTTCACATCATATGTCTTCAAGGTCACTATTTTGCAACCATCCCATGCATAGTTTCATGTCAGATTTTTTTTTTAAAGATTTGTTTATTTATGTTTACAGAACTGGGGTACAAGCCAGAGGTGTAGGGAGTGAGAGGATTCACCAGAGACAGAATGGGGAGCAGGACAGGCAGATTGACAAAGTACACTGCTGAAGAGGAGTAGCTGGTGAGACAGAGAGCCATGTGGGTCACCTCCAGGGCCAGGGATGGAACTTGCACTGAAGCAGCTGCAGCTAGCTTGCAGTGCTGCATCCTAACCTTTTGCACACCAGGGAGGGCCCTATCTTTTATATTGTTGGTTTATTGTTTATATATACTGGATATAAGTCTCCTTATGTACAATCTGAAAATGTCTTCTCATCTGGTGAATGCGTTTTTACTTATTTGTTTTCTTTAAAACACAAAAATTTTACATTTTGATGAGATCTAACTTATCTATTTTTCCTTTTTGTTTTTGTTTGCCATAAATATTCAAATCCTTGTCCCAAGGATTTTTTTTTTTTTTTTGCAAAGACTGTTCTGTTCTTGTTAATTTTCCCTGGTAACCTTGTTGAAATAAATAGTTTATTTCTGAGCTCTTAATTTTATTATATTGATCTACCTGTGTCATCATGCTAGTACCAATTGGTCTTGAATAATACAGTTCTGTGGTAGTAAACTTTGAAATTGAAGCATATAAAAGTCTCCCAGCTTATTTTTCAAGACAGTTTTGGTCACTGTGGACCTGTGCATTTAATTTCTACAAAAGCTATGTGAGATGTTGATGTTGAAATGGAATTTGTTGTATTTTATTTTAGTATATACCTTCATATTTTAAAACACTGGTAAGCAAAGAACAATGTGGGAAGTGTTTTAAAAAGAACAATGCCTCCACTCCCATCAAATTTTTCTTTAAAAAGAAGAAAACAGGCCCTCCCTGGTGGCGCAGCGGGTTAAAGCACAGCACTGAGAATCTAAAGCTGCTTCTGCATGAGTTCGATTCCCGCCTGCCTCGGAGGTGACCACATGGTGTGGCAGACCTCTCCTGACCCGCCCGTTGCTCCCCTCAGCAGTGTACTTCGTCGATCTGCCTGTTCTGTTCCCCGCTCTGTCTCTGGTGAAGCCTCTCACCGCCCCTGAGCCTCTGGCCTGTACCCCAGTTCTGTATGCACAAATAAATAAATCTTTAAAAAAAAAAAAAAAAAAGAAGAAAACAAAATGTGAAGTATGTGCACAGTGAACAAGAGAGGCAGAATAAATTGTAGAGCATGCTTGGAATTGGGAGGTCTGACCTTTCAAGTGCACCAATTACTAATATTATTTTGAGTAAGTTATTTAATTTTTTTTGTTTCTTCAGAGAAGTTGTAGAGTTGGAGAAACAATGGGTATATTGTAGGGTAATTGTGAGAATCAAATCAGGTAACATATTTTTTATGCTCCTGGCCCAGTGCATGGTATATCGGTGTTCATTGTATAGTAGCAATTATTAATGTTATTGGATGTTCCTCACTCCTTTTAAGAAGAGAATTAGAAATAATGAGACAAATTATAGGTCTCATTACCACAGTTTATAAATGAGAACTTTTTGCACCAACTTGTGAATAGCTTCTCTTGATGGAATCTAAATGAACACTCTGTAGGGGTGTTTAAGGTATACTGTTCCCTAAAGAACATGAGATACCTATAGTTTTCATTGTATAACCTAAGGTCTCTCTCTTAAAGTCAAATCTATGGCACTAAGTTGTTATTTGCCTTTTCCACTCTCATCTTCCTAGATGGAGCAATGGAGTTTTTCAGCTGATATCTGATGATACTGCTATTCTGATGTCTGATGGGACATTAATCTCTATATTTTTGCATTTTCATAATTTCTAGTTTTAATAATATCATTAGGCATAATTCTTATAAACAAAACTTCCATGGGAACCCCATAATCTTTAATTTTCTTAAAGATTTATTTATTTATGGATACAGAACTGGGTACAGGCCAGAGGTGCAGAGGCGGTGAGAGGATTCTCCACACACAGAGTGGGGAGGGGAGCAGAACAGGCAGATAGATGAAGGACACTGCTGAGGGGAGCAGCGGGCGGGTCAGGAGAGGTCTGCCACGCCATGTGGTCACCTCCAGGGCAGGCGGTGATCGAACTCATGCTGAAGTGTCTTTAGCTTCTTAGTGCAGTGCTTCAACCTGCTGCGCCCTCTTTAATTTTTTTAAGTGTAAAGTAATTCTGAGACCAAAAAGTATGAGAACTGTTATAATATATTAACTACTGGATAACGATAATGGCATATTTTTGAGCAACTTCTATATTCCTAACACTGTGTTGAATGTTTTCCTTGTATCACCTCATTGAACCCTATGATGAGCCATTGTTGTGTTTAATTTTAGTGATGAAGAAACTGACCCTGACAGGGAATAAGGAATTGCTGAGTGTCATATGCTGGTAAGCATGGAGCTAGGATTTGAACCCATTGTATCCTGTTTCCTGGGTTCTGTCCTAAGATTCTGTAATTTGGAGATTCAGAAGGATATTAGACTTCATGGCGATAAATCCATGTTCCTAGAGACTGAGGATATGAGGTCTTAGATATGTTTTGAGCACACTTTTAGAAGCCAATTTTGGGTTATGACTCTATGGCTAGTTGATTGAAACAAAAATTGGAGGCCAGGATTGTGTCCACAATATTTCCAGAGGTCTTGCCTCAACACTTGCAGCTCTTTCAAAGGGAGATT
The DNA here is from genome assembly GCF_000260355.1 of Condylura cristata. NCBI lineage: Eukaryota > Metazoa > Chordata > Mammalia > Eulipotyphla > Talpidae > Condylura > Condylura cristata. The sequence continues at coordinate 66,824,231 of NW_004567107.1, read as the reverse complement.
TCTAAGCTGCCTTCTGTCCTTTACCTCATTAGATTTATGAGTTCTTGACTGTAGCATGAGAAAGCTGGTCAGTCTGCAAGTGGAGCCACTGATGTGGGAGTTGATTTATCACAAAGCTCCCCATTTCAACGCAGCAAAGAAGAGGGATGATCTGCACCTCCACAGGCACGTTCCTTTCTGTGCCACTTTTTGGATTTTAGACACAAAGAGGCCCAGGAATGATAAAGCAGGGTGAGAGTGGGGGACCATTACAGCCACTGTTAAAGGCAGAAAGTTGAAAGAATCAGAGAGAGAGAGCGCGAGAGAGTGCGAGAGAGCCAGAGAGACATGAAGGAAGGAATAAAAAGGGAAACATTAACATACATTGCAAAAGATTCTTGATCTGGATTTGTACAGCTTTATAGATATAGCTTTTATTATATCAGACCCCAACGTCTGACCCTGCCCATGCCACCAAGCCACACGCAAGCCTTTGGTGGGTGCATGACCTCACTCTCCTCCTATTTCCTGATAAAGAACTAAAGACTTAAGAGCCTCAATGTCTTGCCTGAGATCTCACAGCTGGTTTACAGCACAGGCATCATACTATTTTCTTTTCACCAGATGTCCATATTCTAAATTTTAATAAGCAGCATTTTTTTTTAGTGAGAAGAGAGAGAAGGAATTTAACATAGGACTGACAACTTTTTGTTTTAACAAGTATATACACTAAGTAGTCGTAACTACTATCTCTTGTGAGCACTTCTCATAAAAGAAGGAACATTTGTATTTTTTCATCCTTTGTTGAAAAATCTAAATTTAAACTCAATGCAGTGCTCTCTATATCTTCTCATCTTCTCTTAGTTAAAAGCAAGCTGGAGTAAACTTTCCAAAAGAACACTCTTAGTCATTACACTGATATTTGACCACTGCTGAAGCTGTGCTTTTACTTCAAGAAGAGAGTGAAGCATAATACTCTCATAGTCTCTTCTTTGGGATGAGCATTAGTGCTGCTTTCTGATCAGTTGAATAGCAGGTCTGAATTCTAATGCTTATAATAGTCCCCAAAAGATGGACTCCAGCCAGAGCTCTGAGCGAAGCATTGCTGGAATTCCCATCAGGGGAATTCTCACCTGGCTCTCTGTCAGGATCCATAGAGTGACTAAGAGAATTTGTGCATGGTTTTTCACTTCATTTTCACTAGGATTGCAAACCTACATAATTGGGCAGTTTGTGAGAACATTAAATGTCTTCTATAATTATCTCATCTCTATGATTAGAGATCTGCAAGAAATTAAATTTTCATGTAAACTGAACTCAGCTGACCATACTAGACAAAGAGAAAAAAAAATAGCTTTCTTTGTATCCTCCCATAATTTTCATAGCAAGGATATTTGACCTTTTGCAATAATGAAGTTATAAGCATATTGAATCAGAATGGGTGAATATAATGGTATTTTGTGTCTGATATGATAGGTGTGAAAAAAATTCCTCTGGCAGGCTATTCCATTTACTCCCAAGCCTCTTCAAGATTTAGCATATTAGAAGGATAACTAAGAGGTTTGCATATTTAATTGGGGGTACTCAGAAGTTTTATTTCTAAATTCTGTGATAACATTAGGAATACTTCAGCCATCTAGGAGTTTTTAGGAATTCCAAATTAAAGTGGGTGTTGGAAAATATTCTAGAGCAGGGCCTAGAAAATATTCTATATCTACCCCCATGTTAGAGCTAACCCTTATCCACGTGCCCAGGATACTAACCACCAGACACCAGACCAGAATGGTCTTCTGGTCCCCTGCCTTAATGTCCCATCTCACAATTTGTTTCTGGTAGTTCTAGAATCAGTCTGTTCTTTTTGGAGTGTGCAGTCTATTGTGACTTAAACTAATAATGAGCATTTAATCAGGGTTGAGGATCCAGTCAAAATAAACTAAGCAAATAAGTATTTCCAGAATATCCCCTGTGCAAGGTTAAATATGAATCCCTGACTCATCACCTTGTTGCAGGTAATGGCAATGAACGAGTAGTGAAAAAATATGGAGTCCTTGGGAATTTGAGTCTCTGGAAAGAGCCCAGTTTGTATAGAGGAATGTTGATTTATTTGGCACATGAATTATTTAGTATATACTTTCCATAGTGGATCTCACAGAACAACCTGCAAGGTACTCCATTTTACCAAAACCCAGAGAGGCCAGGTGAACTGCCTGAAGCAATGTGGCTAATAAGTAGCAGAGTTGAAGTGCACCCTGCTCTAATTCCAAAGCTGATTATTCCATATTACAATTATTCCCAACCCTCTTCTCCAGACTCTGTTCAAGAAATAGACCACAAGCAACACCTGGAATCACTAACTCTCCTCAAACTCAGTGACCTTCTAAATTTTCCACTGCTCTGTAGCATTTATATGGGATGTTGATCATGCCAACCTTGTACCTGCTACCTGAGGAATTGTGCGGGGGGGTAATGTTCTGGCATGCTTCTCTGTGTGGGGACCATCTGAGCATAGCCCAGCTCCATAACAGAGCCTGTAGGAGCCTTCTTCCCAACTCTGAGAAACATGTTCAGAAGACTGACTTACCCTCAGTGAGAGGGTTAGTAATTTTTCCTTGCTGTTCAATCATTGTGAAAATTGTCCACTGAAATTGGGGCCTGCCTTCTTGAATTATGAATTACAAATGAAGTTTCAAAAAGGCCTTCAGCAGAAGTGGAGATTGTTGGTCCAATTAGATTCTTGAGGTTGACTTTGTAAAACACAGACCATCACTAAATTTCATAAATGGATTTTACCACTTCCCAGACCTGGACTGGGGAAATGCCTGGAGCTTTATGTCCATTAAGGGATCTGAAAGACCCAAAGTTTTATAAAGTAAGAACAAAAACGAATCACGTTTCCTATGCCAAAATTCCATTAGGCTCGAATTAAAGTTGATCTATTTAGCAGATATAATTTGAAGTAGTGAACCAAGTAAAATAATAAGAGCATTTAAATTTAATGTTTATGCTAGGGACTGATAATTTAAATAAGAAATATTTTTAGAAGAGAAACATGGATATAAATTGCTTTTCTGAAAAAAGAAATAATCACAATCAACAGGCATCCATAAATAAGAGACAATCTTCAGAGGAGGGGGAAGGAGGGAAAGAGGTCAAAGCATAAAGGGAAGAGCACAGGGCCTACACCTGAAAGGAGGAAACAAATATTGTACAAAAATGAACAATGATTATACACACACATACACACCCATATATATCTACATATATATATAAATTTTCTCTTTTCCTTTGGGGACAACATGCCCTTTGGCTTTTAATAATATGTTGGTTCATGTACATACATACTGGGTAGTTGCCTGCTATTTCTCTACAATGACTTCTTTTTGATTTACCAAAAGCCCAATAAAAGAAAGCTCCCAGCCAGCCCTAATTATCTGTTTCAATCCTGATTGCTTCTACTTACCCACCCTCTTATTTATTGACCAATCAATAAATAGATTGATTAATGTATCACTGTATATGATTCTGAGGTATAGGACCACACTTCTTCAAGTGTATGTTCCCACAGCACACCCACCATCACACACCCATACTCTGTTATCATAGTCCATTGGAGTCCTTCTATATTTTGCTCAGCCCTGCATCCTCTCTCTCTGGGCATCAACTTTACAATAGATTTCTGGGTTAGTTTTTGTCTAACCCTTTTTTTGGTAAATAGAGTTGTAATGAGCATAGGAATGCATATATAGCTTTGAATTAATATTTTTTCTTTCTTCAGGTAGATACCTAGGCATGTTCATTAAGATCACTTGGTCTAATTCCTCATTTAAAACTACAATTTCCTTGGTTTTCTTTCTGGATGATCTGTTAATTGAACAAAGTGGTATACTGAAGTCCCTACTATAGTTGTATTGCTACATGTATCTGCTTTTAGATTTGATAATAGTTACCTAAAATCTTTTAATGTTCCTTCATTTGATTCACATACATTGATGAGTGTTATGTCTTTATGAAGTGTTTATACCTTCATAATTATATAACGTCCATCGCGTGCCTTGTTACCTCTTTTATCTGGAAGTCTATTTATCAGATATCAGACTCCTGCCTTTGTAGGGTCCAATTTGCTTATAAGCTAGTTTTTCCTTCACTTACTTTGAGCCTATCTTTCTCTTTGCAGCTACGGTGAGTCTTATTGAGACAGAAGAAAACTTTTTGTTTTCCTTTACAACTGGCCACTCTGTGTCTTTTGATTGCTTTGATGTGGGTATGGTCTGGTGATATACATCTGTGGAGGTGTGAGGCTATTTTCCTAAATAATATACAGTGCTGCAAACCAGTGGGAATAAAATAAGTAAATGAATGAACAAAGAAATAAATACATAAAGATCAAAAGCTTGTAGGCAAGAGTACTAATATGGCAATACTTTCCCTAATACATGTGGGTGAAATCCAGGCATTCCCAGACAAACAAAAGCTGAAGCCTTTTGCCTACACCACTAGACCTATCCTATAAGAGATGTTGAAAGGAAAGGAGCTTTCCTTTCTAAACTGAACAGAAATAATGTATCAAAGAAAAACCCACACTAAAACAAAAACAAAGAAACAAATTGAACAAGGACATAGAACCAGAAGTTAAAGACAAAATTACACTTGCATATTTTCATAGATCAATAAATACCCTAAATGTAAATGGAATGAACTGATCAATTAAAAGTCACAAAGTATGCTAATGCCAGCATTATTTTATTGTTCTGATTTTTTTTTAAAGATTTATTTATTCATACAGAACTGGGGTACAGGCCAGAGGTGCAGAGGGTGAGAGGATTCACCAGGGACAGAGTGGAGAACAGCACAGGCAGATCAACTAAGTACACTGCTGAGGGGAGCAGTGGGCGGGTCAGGAGAGGTCTGCTGCGCCATGTGGATCTCCTCCAGGGGAGGCGGGGATCGAACTCATGCAGAAGTGGCTTAAGCTTCTTAGTGCAGTGCTTTAACCCGCTGTGCTACCAAGGAGGGGTATTATTGTTCTGATTTTATCTATTATTTCTTTCTTTAATTTTTTGTGAATTTTCTTCTCTTCAACTTAGAGAGCAATGTTCCTTTCAATATTTCTTGTAAGGGACATCCAGTATCTGGAAACTCCTTCAGTTTTTCCTTGTCTTGGAAAGAAAGTTTTATAGGATATATATGGAGTCTTTGAATTCTCTCCTTGTCTGTAGAATTCCTGCTGAATAGCCTGATGAAAATAACTTTAAACTCTATCTTCCCTTTTCCCTTAGTCTCCTTCAGTATAATTTCTTTTTTGTCTTGAACTCATCCTTGCTTCATTACTATGTATCTTTTTGCATTTAAGCAATGAGGTGTTCTTTTATTTTCATGGACTGGCATGTTTAATTCATTTTCCAGGTATAGGAACTTTTCTTCTAATATTTCTTTGATTAAGTTCTTTCTTCCCCTCTGTCTTCCTTCCTCTGGAATAACTATTATTCTTATATTGACTTTTCAAATGTTTGCAGTTATTTCCTGAATTTTCTCTTTCTTTTTTCTTTCTTTTTTACATCTTTCTCTTTTGCCTGGGGCCCTAGTGCAGAGCATTACTATCTTTAAGGTTACTGATTTGATCCACCATTTGATCTATTTTGCTTCTATTGTTTTCTCTAGCATTCTTGATTTCACTTATTAAGATAAACTTCATTTGGTTTATTGAACTCTTTACTTTGTTCCCCTGTGTTAATGTCATATTTCTTTCTTCAATTAATATCTTTTGTTCATTGATTTTATTTCTGATTAACTTTTAAAGAATTCTCTTGTTTTTATTTGGTTTGTCTTTTCGAGTTTTCCTCTATCACTTAATTTCTTTATTATATTTCTGAACTCTATCTGGCAGGGGTATATTATCTTTCATCTTTTTATTTAAATTCTGGAGAATTATTCTTACCTTGTGGTATTTTACTCTTATTGTCTTATATTTCCATTTGTTCTATATTTTTCCTGCCCATTTAGGTAATTATTTTTTATATCTTTAGCAGAAATTTAGGGGGTCAAACTATTTTTCTTTTCCTATAGGTGGTTCTGTGGTTTTGTTTTATATATGTATATATGTATGTATATATGTATGCTTTTGCTAGCTTTTGTATGTACACTGATATATTTTTTTATTTTCTGAGTCAGAAGGTGAGAAGGTGCTTGAGGGGATCCATGTGTTGGGATGGAAGAATTTCTTAGGGAAATCTTGTAATTTTGGTATTCCTGATATCCCTACCTCTGGATATTGGAATGACAGCCTCAGCAATCCCATTGCTTTCAGTTTGCCTCATAAGTAAGTTTGGTACTAGGAGCTGGGAAGGGGAAGTATTGGCCCTGGGGCCCAGACTACATGAAACATTTTAATGACTTCACAAGGTCTTCCTGTCTATGAAAGTGGTATGCCTCCATACAAACTCCACTTCCCTTTTCCTAGGTAATGTAGCTTACATGACAACCCTGCTCACAGTGTCCCCTATTCCAGATCATAACCCCCAAGTTTCTTCTATCTATTTCCTGTTCAATGTATCATGACTACTAATCCCACTCTTTGTCCAAACAGTGTCACACTGGACCACTGGCCCTAGAGCGGCAGTCTGTGGGGACCATATCCTGAAGTTGCCTCTGCTGTGATCTGTCATTCCTGCTCCCTTTGACAGGGCCTGCTGTCATACTTTCCAAGATCTCTGATGATTGCTGGCTTCTGGGAAGACTTACTGTACTGGGCCTTCTTTCTGGTCCCATCCCAGGACTCCCTGAGTTCTGCTAGAGTCTACTGTAATGAAGGCTTCTTCCAGGACCCACATAGGAGTTTGCTAAGGTCTGTGGGGGACTCCCATGGCAGGACTCACCACTGAGGTCTCTGGAGGCCTTCTGTAGTGTATGCTTCCAGGTCCTCTCCTGGAGCTTGTTGAATTCTGCTGAGGGCTACTGTTGGTAGGGCTGATTCCAAAACCACCTAAAGTGAACTTACAGAGGTTTGTGTCTTTAAGTAATTTGAATACATCCCTATATTCTCTCCTTGCTTGAAAGATTTCCTCAGAAGGGTAAGCCTGATGGGATAACATTATAGGTTACATGCTTTTTCTCCTCCTAGTCATTTTCAAGATTTTTCTTTGATTTCAACATTTGGTAATTTCACAATTATGTGTTTTTGTGTAGATCTCACTATATTCAGATAACCATATATTCTTGAGGTTTCATAGACTTGTATGTTTAGTTCCTTCCCCAGGTTTGGAAAATTTTCCTGTATTACTCCTTTAATTTCCTTTTTCCCTTCACTCGCTTTTACCTTTCTTGAAGGCCCATTATGCTTATGTTGCCCTTTTCAATGTAGTGTTTCTACATTTTTTTCCCTTCATATTTCCTTCTCCTTCTTTTCTCTCTCTCTCTCTCTCTCTCTTTTTTTTTTTTTTTGCATTATCTTTGAGGTGACTGACTTGATGATCCATTTGGTCTATCCTATTTCCATTTCTTTCACCAGAATTTTATCTTTTCTGTTAGTATTTTTAATATCAAGCACTCTATTATTTTCTTATTTAAAATTCCAGTTTTAATTTTTTTACTAAGTTTGCCATATGATTGTTTTTCTAAATTTTGTTATTTCTGTGATTAACTTTTCAGAGTATTCTTGTATCACTTTGACTTGCCTTTTTGTGTTGTCTACCATTTCTTTAAATTTATTTATTATGGCAATTTTGAACTTTGTATATTATAGATAAATTTTTCTATGTCTTTATAGTTAGATTCTGGGGAGTTATTTGCCTTGTGATAGCATATTGCTTTTAGGTCTCAGGGTGGCTTGTGTTGAATTTTTCCTTTTGCCCATTTTAGTGATTTAGATTTAACTATTTTTTAAAAAGTATGCCTGGCAGTCACTTAGAGATATCACTTCTACCTTTCCAGGAGGTGGTGCTGTGGCTTTATTTGATAAATTTAAGAGATTTGATCTTGTAGTTTCTGAATTAACAGGGGGATGAGTATGGATGGGTCCAGGGCTGGTGGAAAATAATGGGGTGGGGGCTCTCTCACCTCTAGCATTCCAGACTTGAGTCTCTATAGTCTGCACACTGTTAAGGAGCTTCATGTGTTCATTGCTAGCCTTGAAGAGCAAGAGAGAATGAGTATCCCAGCATATCTTCCTTGTTCTTGCAACTGGGTCCAGCCTGAAAGAGCATCCCAGATCCTCTATATGTGTTTCTCCTCAGTAAAGGGTGTGTACTTCCACACAGTTCATCTTTTTTCGCTCAGGGTCACTGGCCCAGCACTAATGCTGCAGTTTGTGATAGTGTAAGGAAAATGAGTGAACCAAGCTTTTTTTCTCCTTCCACACAGTAGACAGCCTATACTTTGAAATACTATGTTCTCCACCATTTGACAACTAGCAAACAACTGACAGGCCTTGCCTTTGCAATACTGGATGAGTTGTGTGACTGTGGGCGCTCAACAGTGTAAAGGGAAATAGACAGGGAGGTGCTCTTCTGTTTCTCTCAGTGTTGGAGTCTCTCTTGCTGTCTGCCTGCCTGTGTATATGGCCTCTGTTTCAGCACTGAAGGACTGCAAAATCTACCAAAGTTTCCAAATTCTTTAATCACCTGCGAGAACTGACAATGAAACTACCCTGGCTTGGTATGCTTGCACAACAGATAGCTTCCCTATCTCAGACCTTCAGACTTTTCTTTCCGCCTACTACTTTTAAATAAAACATGACTCACCACAGTTTTATTTCTTGTTCATTCTGTGTTGGACTCTGCTGTCCAAGGGGTGTTCAATTTCACCCCTAGTCATGGAAACCTCTGTGACCTTTTGGATAAATTTCAGATTATCCTCCCAGGGACTAAGCAAGGTAACTTCTTAGATGCTATATTGACCCAATCTCTCCCATCCTCCTCAACGAAAATAAAAAAATTATTTGATCTGTTCTTAGTTAACAACAATCATGTGAATATTGAGCTTTCTGAATAAACTGAACATATCTATCTACAATATTCTGGTTGTGTACTAGAAAACATTTCTTTAAAGAATCATTTCTTTGATACAATAAAACTATCCCAACATTTGAGAGCTAGAAATTTTATTTCTCCAATATAAAAGTTGCATGGTTGTATTTCTGGAGAAATACATGGTTGCATTTCCAGGGATATACCTGGTTGTATTTCCAGAAAAATCAAAAGTTAGATAATACAAGTGCCGAGCACCATTAGGAGAAATTCATCATAAAGGTAAGTCATTCTAGTGGCGCTCCAAGTTATTTTGAATTACCTCCTGAAGTGCAGATGAAGAATAAGCAAAGTTTGTTTAATCAGTGTTGGCTTTGCAAAGGGTCTATGGTAATGACTATTAAGAAAGTGCAGCACAATGTACACATGGATTTGAGAATTTTTTTCACAAAATAATGAGAATCACAGGCTTTGGGGTCCTATTTGAGAAGCCATAAAGGGGTGGGCTTAATAACCTGGGGCTCCCTGGGGCATAAGGAACTGCTGAACATGGATCTTGGCAAGCCATTGGTATTTGGAGACAGACAGTAAGAAGCTTAAAGGTAAGATTTTATAGGTTTTGCAGCTACATGTCATGACAGGTTCATGATGTGGTCATGGAAGTTGCTGTTTGCATGGGTGGGGTGGAGGAAGATAGACTAGTAGGAATGGAGGGCCAGGAATCTGTTCTCCAAAGCAAAACAAAATGCTTGAGAGAAGCCAGACCAAATGCAAACAAAAAATAAAACCCATCAACACCACCACTAAAAGCTGGCTACATAATATTGAATAGGAATGTATCTAAAATAAAACACCCAAGAACAATAAAAATAATCAAAGAGACCAATTTTCACTAAAGCCAAGCACAGAAATAAAGATGGCTGAAAAATGGAAAAACATTAAATGCCTTCCATCTATTTGGTAAAATCTAAAGTCCATAAAGGAGATGTAATGATGATGAGGTTTATGTCATTAACAATATAGTTTGAAATACCTAAAAATTCAAATTACTTAAGAGAAACATAAACTTAAAATCATGGTGACAATTATTAGCTGAGTCAGGTGCTATAACAGTAACAGTTTTAAACGAGCATTTATATTCATGCAGTCAAATGCTCTACCACTGAGCTATACCCCCAAGCATTTATATTTATACAGAGACATCATACACGTGTACATAACTTGTTCTTATTTTAGTCTATGACATTAAAAAAAAATCCTAACAGTGAAGAAATAAGAGCTGCTCCAGTAATTTAATAGTATTCTGCTTTCAACTTTGATTCAATTCCCGTTTTTGTATAAGACATAAGCCTTAAGAGTCATTAAATTCCCATTTTCACTGGTTGCCAGCTGTAAGTTAATACCCAGACTGATTTAGCTTCTCCTTCTCCATGCTTTTGCACAATGCTATGAATGTTCTGTTTTTTTTTTTTTTTGCTTTTAATTGCCATTCCATCCAGGATTCCCATTTCTTTTGCTCCAGAGTTTTGGCTGACATAATTTTGGACCTTAAAAAATATGCATTTTCTGTCTTTTTTCATAACATTCATTTGTTTTTAGATATTTTGAATTTTTCTCAGCACTATTGTCAATGTGCTTTATTTCCTGTTTTCATAAGTCCTTTATATAACTCAAGAAAATATGGTCTTAGACCAGTGTGGGTTAGAGGTTATTAAAATATTTTTTACTGTAATATGGAATATATTGACCTGCAGTGTATATACTGGGCATGGCTATTTGCAGATTTGTCTGTAGATGAAATTGACTAGCAGCAATTTTCCAGTTCTTTGCATCTTAGTGACCTAAGGAGGCAACTGACAAGACACATGCTCACAATTAGCACATGAACACCATACTCCGATTTCCAAAGCAAAATAGATGAAATAGTTTCTGCTCTTCTCCCATTAGCTCCACTCCCTTATCTTTTCATGTTATAGCATTTTATTATATTCATTAAAATGTGTAAGTCTCAAGTGTTCAGCACAAAGAATTTTGATAAATTTGTATCCTTGATGAAAACAATTCCACAATCCTGAAAAGTAATCTCATATGCCTTTCCAGTCAATACTGTCTCATTGTCCTGAACTCCAGGTAACCACTGACCTATTTTCTGTCACTATAAATTCACTTTCTTTCAAGAATTTCATATAAATGAATCACACATATGTATGCTGATGTTGTTTCAGTTAATATTTTTTTGAGATTTTTCTGTTATGTATATCATTAATTTTCTGTCTCTTTCACTTTCCTTCGTTTTACTCTTGTTTAGTATTATTTCTTTGTATAGCTATACCACATTGTTCCTATCCATTTTCTTACTGGTGGATACTGAGCATTTTTTTCCAATTTTAGCTTCTTATGCATATAGTTGATAATTAGGAAAGGTCACTTTATGAATTTTTTGGGGGGTATATGTTTAGGAGTGTTATTTCTAAGTTATAGGGTAGGTGAAGTTTAAATTTATTAGAAAGTGTTAATTTGCTCATTTGTTTTCAAAGCAATTACACAATTTATACTGTCACTAAAAATGTATGACAGTTTTGTTAATAGTTGACTCATAACCTGTCAATTTTATAAAGTCAGTTTTAATTGGCCATTCTGGTGAGTGTATAAATGTATCCTATTGCAATTTTGCTTTGCAATTCCGGTGACTAATGGTGTGTGCTCACTGACTTAGTCTGTTCTGGAGCTTAAACACAAACATTAACTTCTCACAGTCCTGTTAACAGTGAGAGTAGTATCTCCTGTGGATGACTTCCTGGATTACAGTGGTTCCATTCTGATGACCTAATCATCTCCCAAATGCCTTCATCCTTAATACTTTCACCTGGAACACTAAAATTTCAACATGTAAATTTGAGGGAGGACACAAATATCTTCTTTTGTGAAGTGTCAAAAGCACTGTTTTATTCAGCATTTTTATTTTTAATATTTTATTTTCCTTCAATGGGTTTAAATGATTAATCAAGAACAAACTAGGTAGGTGTCTGGATTGTCAAAGATATTTCAATTTAATATGTTAAATTGCAGTCAATGTGTTATTCCCATTTTATAGATTTTCAAGCTGAATTAGCAGATTGAAAGCCTTCACTCACAGCTGAACCTTTATAACATGAAGCATAGAGTCCCTGGTACTCAGTTACATCATATTTCACTTGAGAAAAACATGGGAGGGAAGACACTGCAGAAGAAAATTCACTGTCCTTGAAATTGGTTCTGACTTAAAAAATAGTTATTTAAAATAATTTTTACTTTAGAATACTAATATATTTATAGGAAAATTGCAAGGGTTGTGCAGAGACTCCCCGTACATTTAGCTGGTCCTGTCTTTATAAAACAAGTTGATTGAGATATAATTTATGTACCATGTAATTCACACACTAAAAATTAAATGGTATTAAGTATATTTACACCTTTGTGACATGCAGTCATCACTACAGTCAAATTTGGAACATTTTCCTCATGTTATCTGCTCCCCTCTCCTCTCTATCTCTTCCCAAATAGAGGCTGCTGCATAACCTGTTCTGGATATTTCATATAACTTGAATCATAGAATATATGGTCTTTTGTTAGTGACTTCTTCTGGTCAGGATTGTGTTCTAGCTGTAGTGATCACCATCACTTCTGTCCTGTTCTCCTTGGACTCTTCTAATTCTGTATCTAGTCCCTTCTGAACAGGCACAAGTAGAAGTGATTTGCTGGCCCTATCTAGCCTTGTTCTGAATACAATACCAAACCAAACATTACAAGTGCCCCATCTTTAATGTTATTGTTTCATATTTGTGTTGAATAAAAACACATCTTAAGGCCAAGAGGAAGGTAAAAGCATGAAATGGGGGAGCTTAAGGCCTCAAATGAAGAGCAGAGGCATCTGCTACAATAGCTAGCATTATCTTCCTGTCCCCTAAAACTCCCTGGAAAAAGCCCATAATCACATATATTTCTCATATATCAAGGACTCTAATCATGCTTTGTTTTTCATTTTGGTGTCTTAGTTTGGTCATCTATCCAAGATTAAGATTTGCTGTTCCTTAGATTGTGCCTTTATAATGTAGCACCAGCAACCAATTTTATTACTTTCAAGCAGATCTTTCCTAAACTTATATATCTCATGCAGTCAAAAGTGAATTTTATGCAAAAAAATCACAAAATTCAGAAACATTCATTAATATACTTATAACAAATCCTTCAAGCTTAGTATTTATTTTACTGTTTTTGCTCCACAATCTCCCAGCACATAGGAGACTTTGTAGGAAACACAAGGAACAGAACTAAATGCATTGCAGTGTATTTAATGAATTATAAAAAGCTGTTCAGTTCCAAAGATCAAAACTTTCACCCATCTGGTACATATAAAGCTTATACATAGATTTTATGAGGGGGGGTTATCTTGAATTATTTGCTGGGTGTTGGATTTGGCACATAATAAATATAAATGATCCTTATAGGACAGTAGATTATCAAGGAAAAAAAATCAAGTATCTATGGAATTTGCATGGGAAGATGCTCTACTTTTCTCATAGAGAAAGCAACATCTAATCCCTAGGGGGTAACTATGGTCCTTGTTTTTAATTCCCTTACTAAATCCTCCCCATTGGGAGACAGGGACATTTATCCAATAAATGATATTTGGAATGGGAGCTGTGCAAGTCTTGTTCACCCCCTGCGCCTTCCCATTTTTTTTTTCCTGTTCATGAAAGGTACTTTTTGGCTTCCCAGAGGATGGCTGACTGATAATGTAGAGGGAGACTTGTGAATAGCCAGCTGCAACAATGACAGGTGACCAATCTGTACAACTCTGAACAGTGTCTGGAAGTCAAGCGAGACTGGCTGCCTAAGCCACACACCCAAACAGTTTTCATTAGTGATAAGTCTCACTAATGTAACTGAAGATTTAATCTTCAGTTACTAGATCCTGAATATATTAGCTGGTTCTGAATTAGAAATGTGGAATATGGGCAATAGGAATATTTATTGATCCTTTGGATTCTAACAAATGCACAGGTAATAAAATCCAGGCGATACCAAAAAAAAAAAAAAATAAAGAAAAGAAAGAAATCAGTGAATAGCTAATAGCATCCACTTTATGTGAAAAATTGCACCATATTCACTTTTTCTTGTTTTTCTAGTTCATCAAATTGAAAGAGAAGATTGTTTATTTGTACTTTTTCTTGCTTCATGATGTGGACATGTTTTGCTATATATTTTCATTTTACTATAAGACATTCTTGAAAGAAATAGAAGACACAAAGTAATGGAAAAATATTCCTCGTTCATGGATTAGAAGAATCAACATTGCCAAATGGCCATCCTACCCACACCATACACAGATTCAATGCAATCGCAATAAAAGTACAGAGAATATATTTCAAAGAGCCATAACAAATACTATTGAAATTCTTATGGGATCACAAAAGACCCCAAATAGCAAAAGCAATCTTGAAAAATAAGAGATGAAAGACCCCAAATAGCAAAAACAATCTTGAAAAAGAAGAAAAAGTTGCTTCGAGATCTCAGATTCATTATAAATCTATGATAACTAAAACAGCCTGTTATTGGAACAAAAAAAGATATACAGTCAAATGGAACAGAATTGAGAGCCCAGAAAAAAATACACACATAATATGGGTAGTTAACCTATGATAAGTAGTCAGAAACATATACTCAACATGAACAACTTCTTCAGTAAGTGGTGTTTGGAAAACCAGGCAGCTACATGTAAAAGAATGAAACTAGACCATGATCTCCCACTATATGCCAAAATCAACACAACATGTATCAAAGATCTGAATGCATCAAAGACCTGAAACCATAAAATACATAGAAGAGAATATAGGCAAAACATTACAATACATAAGCTTTAGTGATACCCTTAGGGATACATCTCCAACAGCAAGGAAAACAAGAGAACATAAACATCTGGGACTACATCGAATGAAAATCTTCTGTACAGGAAAGGAAACCATAACTAAGATGAGAATTTGTCCTACCAAATGGGAGAAAATATTTTCACACCATACATTTTACAAAGGACTGATATCAAAGATATACAAATAAATCATAAAACATCACAAAAACAAAACAACTCAATCGAAAAATGGCAAAGATGGCCAACAGGCACATGAAAAAAATGTTCATAATCACTTAGTAGTACAGAAATGTAAATCAAGACCACACTGAGATACCATATCACACTTGTGCAAATGACCCAGAAACAAGTGTTGGTGAGGATGTGGAAACTACATTACTGGTAGGAATGGAAACTGGATCAGCCCTTGTGGAAAGCAGGATGGAGGTATCTGAAAACATTAAACATGGACCTGCCATTTCACCCAGTAATTCCACTCTTAGGCATCTGTACTCAAAAACATTAATTCAAAAGGAAACTTAGCCTTCCATATCTATTGCAGCCCTATTTACTATCACTGAACTATTGAAATGACCAAAATATCCTAGAACAGAGGAGTGGATCAAGAAGATGTAGTATAGATACAAAATGGAACACTACTCAGCGATCAAAAAAGATAAACTCATTCTTGGCCCTCCCTGGTGGCGCAGCGGGTTAAAGCACTGCACTGAGAATCTAAAGCCGCTTCCGCATGAGTTCAATTCCCGCCTGCCCCGGAGGTGACCACATGGCGTGGCAGACCTCTCCTGACCCGCCCGCTGCTCCCCTCAGCAGTGTACTTTGTCTCAGCCTGTTCTGTTCCCCACTCTGTCTCTGGTGAAGCCTCTCACCGCCCCTGAGCATCTGGCCTGTACCCCAGTTCTGTATGCACAAATAAATAAATCTTAAAAAAAAAAAAAAGATAAACTCATTCCATTTGCAGCAACATGGATAGCACTTCAAAGAATAATGTTAAGGAAAATAATTCAGAGGGAAAAAGATGAATACCAGATGATATCACTAATGGTTGGATGCATTATAGTGGTATCATCTGATGTTCACAGTGTTGCCTTGGTTAAAAATAAATTAGTTTAAAAATGCACTAGACATTAAACGTAACTTCAAAAGTAAAACAACAAAAACAACAACAACAAATTGAGTCTTCTCAAATTGAAATTCCTTGAAGGAACACAACTGTATGGAACATAATTGCATCAGTTGAAAATGGCATGTAAATAATGTTATGTGTTGTGAGAAAGAATGAAATATCTAATAAGAGTTCAAAGATAGAAGATTTCTTGGAGAAGTTGGATATATGTATGGTTATATACAAAAAAAAAAAACCCAAATAATATCAATTTACTTCAACCTATGTTGTTTTAGCATTCCATGGCATATGAAAATTGGTAAGTAAATATACAAAAAAATCAAAGATTTTAAAGTTGATTAGTTTTCTCTATTTAAAGATTATCTGCATTTAATTTTTTTTTCTGTACCACACCAATGTCAAGAAAGTGTTAATGCAAACAATGTTAAGAGTTGAGATCATCAGTCTTTCTTGTCTATATGTTCTCAGTTATAGGATTTTCTCTCTATATTTCCTCTGTATCCATTCTTTCTCTGTAACTCATTATTTTTTAGTAGAATAGATAAGTACATTCTCATGAGTCAAAAAGAAAAAAAAGTAATTTAGTCTTTAGAAGATAATTGGTGGTCCCATCCTGGTGGTGCAACATATTAAAGCTCTGTACTATGAAGCTATCTGCAGCCACTGACAGGGAGGTGACCCACATGGCATGGCAGACCTCTCCTGTCTCACCCATAACTTCTCTTTAGCAGTGTATTTCAGTCTGCTTGGTCTGTTCCCCACTCTGTCTCTGGTGAATTCTCTCACTCCCCATACCTCTGGCCTGTAACCCAGTTCTTATATGCATAAATAAATAAACTTTAGAAAGCAGGTGTTAAGCATGGACATCCATGTGACTGTTGGGTGTGTAAACACAGGATGGGAGCCAGGAACCCATGTTCCTTATATGACCTTTGTTTTTGGTTTCTCAACATCTGTGTAATTTTCTGGCTGTACTACACCACCTCAGCTTCTAATTTCCATCTGGGTGCTGGATAACAGCTGCTCAGTGAATCTATTTTCAGTCATATGGGATGGTCATATGGAGGAAAAGGAGAAATCTATGGTTTTCCTGAACGTAGCAGTGGGATGGCTTAACTTTTAACCACAGACCAGACTAATGTGCCTTTAAGTATATTAGGGAATATGGAGTGAAGATGTAAATTTCACAGGTGAATATTTGAGAAGCTTTAAAGTCAGAATATTGATATTCTTGATGGCTGATGTGGAATTTCTAAAATGTCATTTTATAGTAAGTTGGATGACTTTTAACCCCTGTAACTCACTTTTGAGACCAAGGGGTTTCATAATGGATTTGTTATATTCCATTGAAGTAAGGATTCTCCCTTCCACATACTACTCAGTCTTTCACAGAGCCTAATATCATAGAATTAAAAGACATAAATTAAATGCCACATATATGTTTCAGTTATTTGTATCAGACCCAAGAGTTATTATCTAATATTCTATCCTTTTTCTTATAAGAGGTTTATATTTTGTCAGGTTGCATTGTACCTACCTTAATTGTGTATATTTTATAAACTTTCTTAGATGTGACACAATTTTAGCCAAAGAGATGTTAACAAAAATCACTGGATGTGTTTTCTTAGAAAGGAATTTTAAAGGGACTGTCACCTGAAGTGCATGTTTTCTCTTGAACTTTCCATTTTCCTTTGCCAGGAGTCGACATAATTGTTGGTGCCCAGCAACTATAAGAACAAAAACTGTTTTAAGGATTGAAGAAGCCTGTAGCCTGGTGACTGTAAATTCCATAACGCAATCAATTTTTTTCTATCTCTACACTTCTTTGAAGACACTACAACTTGTGCTTTCTTTTATGGTCCAACACAACTCAACCTTTAACTATGGAGATACTCAATTTTCAGTTTAGAAATAACAGAAAAATGAATGTCATATTTTACATTAAGATATTTTACTTAAGATAACTTAGTGCAATTCTAACTTTAAACATTGATGATGAAAGCATTATTCTTTCAAGTTTAATGCTGCTTGAGGAGAAATTGCTTTGCTTTGGTTTATTATCCTTATAAGTGTGTAAACCTGTATTTGTAGAAGTTTCAGTGGGGTGGTTTGTGGTGTAATGGAAAGAATGGGAATTTTGGCATCTGACAGAGTTGGGTTTTGAATTTTGACTACACTGTAAAATGGATATGCAATTTTAAACCCACTAGTGCATTTTCTCAGCCTCCATTTTCTGGTCTCTAACATGAGGATGCCTAAGGTTGAAATGAAGAATCTGTGAGTAGCAAACCAAAGGGACCCAGGGAAGTACCTGGTATTGTTTGTGATTATATTCCTGTATTTTCTTCTTCTTTTACTGACCTGATGTTTGTTGAACATCTATGTGCCATGCTGCATTGGGCACTCATTTCTTTGACTCTGAGTTCACTCTAGATTTAGTTATGGCATTAGAATGAAGCATCACAAGAACTAATGTTTGATCTGTTTAGCTCATTGGTACTGACTAGGGGAAGAGTATGTTTCAGAGTTCCATTACAAGGTTCGATCACTTTGGTTTCTTAGTTGAACCTTGTGTTGGAGTTATTCTACAGGGGTAGAGAGGAGAATAGGATCAAAACTGGTGTGGAAAGAGTGCACAGGACTATGGTGATGGCACATGGGTGAATTGGTGGTGGGAAGTCCATGGGGATTACACCAAGATGATGAAAAAGCACAAAATGAAGAATGATGTGTAGGTATGTATGTGTGTATGTATATATATATGTATATATAAATAATATATAAATACATATGTATATGTATTTACATATATATGTATATATAATAATAAAATATTAAAAAAAAGAAACAGTGAAATCTCAATGACAGGGGTGAGGTTTGCTGCTGACCACGAAAAACCAATTGTGCAGCTAAAGGTGGAGTTGGCTATCATAGTTGGAATTGGAAGCCAGAATAAAACTTTGAAAATCTATGGAAAAAAATTATACCTCTTCATGAAACAGACTAGGTTGTTCTAGTAAACAGAGATCCTAAAAACTGAGATTCAGTGGGACTCATTTTGACTGTAGCCCTGGACACCAGGGCTTTATGTACTTGAAAAGTACATAAAGTCGGCAGAATATTTACAACAAGGAAACACATAAACACATATTTTACCCATTCCAGACCCTAAGACTTCAGTACATCTTTCCTCAGTTATTTCTCAAAGAACATGGCCAATTGTGTGAGCTCTCAAATGATTAGCAAATTTGAGCTTATTCCACATAAATAATTTGTGAATCATAATATGAAAAAAATATTTAGCATACAGACTTTGGGTAGAGAGAGGTGAAAAGGTACAGAAAATTTACCTTATAAGAAATGAAGTTATTATTCATTTTCCTTCCTTTGTTCATCAAGACTCTGAATTCGAGCGATTTACACTTATAAGGAGCAGCTCTAATAGTGTCACATATTTGCTGAAAACTTGTCAAGTGCTGGGCCTTAATATGGCTTTTTATTATGTTAAGTGCTCACCATCAATAGCTGACATTCATGAATATAAACTTGATGTCTGGACTGGGAAGCAGTATGCCATAGCACAAAGAATCCGTAAGACTTGAGAATCAGTGAGACTTGACTCTGAATCCTGACTGTGTAACTTAAGCCCATTTTTGAAGAGCTCTCAACCACAGTTAACTATTCGCCATTGTTTTTCCCATTTTTCAAATGAGTGAAATGAATCTGAACAGAATTGGGCCGCTTGCCCCAGGTCACACAGCTAGTCAATAAAAGAGCTATCTTGTATCAGGGAAAGCGTGTGTTTTCCCACACATTACTATACTTCCCAGATCTTAGGAGCTCCACACTCACAGAGGGACAGGAAATACCCTCTGTTTACACATGAGAAAGAGGGGCTAACTATGTGCTCCAGTTATTGCAAGAATCAGGCCAGCCCACATGCCTGCCTGCTCAAGAGGGCAAGAGAGGGGCAAACGTGGAAGAAAATGAACTTCTCGCCAATATTTCACCTTCATTTTTTCATTTTTTTGGCTTTGAAACAAGAACATAAGTCAGGATAAGATCTGGATAAGATACATTCTCCTGGTTTCCAATGTATCACATTTCTGCAAGATTTATGGATGTTTTCTCCTGGATTAGAAAAACTTCTGGTGGATTATCAGACTGTGTTTACGTTTTTCACTTATCTTGGACAGCTTTATTTTGGTCTCCGGCTCGGCTTGGCTCTCTGGGATAAGTGTTTGCCATTTGACTCTCTCCATTGTCCACATAACTTTCCCTTCCCCTTCTCTGTACCTCTGTAGTTTCCTTTGTTTTCAGTTGCCCATTTTCTGCCTGCCTAGCATTTTGTGTACTTGGCGACCTTTTATTTTCTGGTTAGTACAACCATTAACTCCTATATTGTGCATACTAGGGATCCAGCCTTTGTAATTCTTATCTTCCTCTTGAGGAAAATTCTTTTTCTCTAGGTTCTTAATATGGTTTCTCATAATTAGGGTTATATCGCCCCACCCCCCCACTAGCAAATGTTTTCTTGCAGTTTTGAAGAACAGTTTTGATAGATCCTCATAACACAGAAAACATCTTTGCTTCAAGTCTGAGAACTGTTTTTTTTGGAATTGTGTGTGTGTGTGTGTGTGTGTGTGTGTGTTTTAACAGAACAAAGAGCATTTGCAACTGCCAGTTCCTTGGTGCTTGGTGCTTCCTTTTAGGCTCTAAATGGTAACCAGATACTGACTCAAATTCTGTGGCCTCATTTCTGCCCCCTCCCCTTCCTCTTTCCTCTTGAGGTTCATTATTTTCTCCAAATTAAAATGTTCTGGTTGGAATGAGTGAATATAAAAAGACAGGGCAACAGAGAAATTTGGCTGTACATAAGGATTATATCTTGGAGACACCTTCCTAGTTGTTCTCTCGTATGATTAATTATCTGAAAGGAGCATGGCTTTCTAATTTGATGAGATTGGTTTTGAAAGGAAGTATGCTTTCATTACTCATGACAGTTGGGCTTTAAAAACAATATCTTAAAATATTTAAGAAAATATAGTGGCTTTAGCTTGATCCAAATGTGAAACTTCTAGTCATTCTTTTATATGTTCATTTGCTCATTTGTCCATCCATTCAGTAAATGCTGATTACAGGCTGGGCTATGCTAGTTTCTGAGGATGCTATGATGAGCTGAAACAGGCTAACACCTGCACTTTCAGACCTTATAGCAAAATGAGGGAGACAAATATTTAAGTAAATAATCACAAGTATAAGTGAACATCTGCAAACATTGATCAGCGCACTGGAGTAGAGGGTTTTCCCAGGGCAAATAATGCCTATGTTGGTATATGCCTGTGGTCAGGGAAAGTTTTCTCATGGGGAAGAGACTCCTGAGGTAAGATATAAAGGGTGTGAGAATTTGCTGGGTGGTGGTTGTGAGCAAGACTTGGGTATGCGTTAAGTGGGTTTTTCCTCTTCTCAATAGAAGGAATGATGCGTACAAAGGTCACACAGAGGATAGAGTAAGGGGCATGAAAAGGCAGGCCAGAGAAGCTGAGTTTGTGAGTTGAGAGGGAGAGTAGAGCAATTGAGATGTGAGAAGTTCTGAGTCCATTCCAGGAAGGAGAAGTAATTTAGTTTCTATCATGAGCGTCACTGATGGCTCCCACACTGGCAATGACAAAATTACATTTGTATTTTATGAAGTTCACTCCTTTTTCAATGGATGGAACATATTTTCTGAAGACCAAAGTGGATCAGTTCAATCATTCATTTTTGAAATATTTATTGCAATACAACCAGGGGCAGACCCTAGGAAGCAATGATAAGAGAGAAAGAGATGGTTTCTGTTGTGTTAGAATTATAGTCCAGTGGATGAGGACAAATAATAAGCACATACATTAAGAGAAAACATAAATTCTGATGATGCTTGTGCAATGAAAATGCTAACTAGGTATCTACCTAAAGGACACAGAAACAATAATTCCAAAGGACATCTGCATCCCTATGTTTATTGCTGCCCTACTTTCAATAGGGAAGATGTAGAATCAACCTAAATACCCAAAAATAGATGACTGGATCAAAAAGATGTTGTACATATACACAATGGAATATAACTCAGTGATCAAAAAAGATAAACTCATGTCATTTGTGGCAACATGGATGGAGCTGGAAGGGATCATACTTAGTGAAATAGGCCAGAAAGAAAAAGAATAATATCAGATGGTTTCACTCATACAGGAATGTAAGGGAGCAGGGAAAAAATATATAGTAATTGTAATAAAATAAAAAAAAAAGAATATCAACTAACAACTGTAAACCAGAGACATTCTGTGGAGGAGGAGAGGGGAACAAGATCAAAACTGGGGTGGGAAGAGCACATGGGACTGTGGGGATGGAACATGGATGAAGTAGTGGTGGGAAGTCCACGGGGATTACAACTGAGATGAAAAAATGTACAAAATGAAGAATAATGTAAAAAATATATTTATAAAATAAAAAAATAATAATAAGTATAAAAAAATGATATCAACTAAAAGGAATCTAATGGACAACATAGGGGTACTGGTGGTAGGGGCGCTACCATCAGCAGTTCTACTCACTTTTCAGAGATGACCTCTTTGAGATGACCTCTGAGGTGAGATTTTCCTTTCCAGTTGCAGCATTACCTTTCCCCGACTTTGGAGGTTTGAATCTTGTCTAGAGTAGAGTCTATCACCTTCTACTTCCGCATGTGCCAACTCTATATATGGACCCGAGGGTTCCCTAGTTTTTCTTGGCCTTTGTATATTTACAGAGTGTATGTGGAATATTCCATGATATCTCATTCAGCTCCTTCATTTTACAGGCAGAAAATAGAAGTCTCCAGAGGCACTGCTCAGGAGGTTAGCAATCATGCCGTCCTAGTATCCAGTGTTATTGCTTTGAGGCCAGAACCCTCTGCCCCACCATTCTGGTCCCTGGTTCGGGTGGGGATGGCAGCTGTACTCTGAGAAGTTGCAGACTACTTCCAAAGCACTTTCATTCCTAGGTGCGTAGGAGACTCCACATCTCTGGAGAAAGTGATTAATAGTCATTTTTTCTCCCTAAGGGTAAAAATCCCTCCTAATGCAAAAAATCTTGGACAGCAACCAATTTAATTTAAACTCCAGAAAGTACTGCTTTCGTTTTTTTTTTTTCCAACCTGGCTTATATTAATGATATTTTAAAAATGCCCTGAAGCTCTAAAGCATATTTAAGACCATGAAATGGGATTACAAAGCCTTTGCCATTTATAGAGTTGCATGGAATGCACAGTCCAAAAAGAAAAAAAAAATCTCCTTTCCCTCTTTGGTTTCCCTAAGATTTCAGACTTAATAAGACTTTTCTTATTTAAGATTTATAAAAGTAAGTATATATTCTTTCATAATTGAGACTTGTTGGTTATTGCTTAATCTGTATCATAATTTTCCCTCACTGAGTTGAAAGTCCCTTTGGGAATCATGGTAGAACCTAAACTAAAATCATGTTTCCTGAAGTAGTTATAATTAAAGTCCTTTTATATTAGTTCTTAGGAAAGTCTTTTTCTTTACTCTCTTTTTTTAGACATTGTACAGAAAAAAGTCCCAGTGTGTCTGAAACCATCAGATTCATCCACAGGCAATTATAAAGAATTAAGTGGTTATTTTTATACTGGTGAAAAACAGTTTTATTGGTGAATTTTCAGAGCTATATGCTAGGGAAACTTCTTTTCTCTTATATGAGATCTATATTTTATGGCTTATTTTCAGAGAAAGAAATTGAAGTCTGGAAAAACGAAATGAACTGCATTCACACAACTAAACCAAATCATTATGACCATCCATTATCAATTATTGTCTTGAATGGAAGACATTTTTTTTTCTTTGTCTCAGCTCTATCACTGCTGTGGTCTGAATTCCATCCCCAGCCAGGGAGCCAACCCACATGGCACAGCAGACCTCTCCTATCCTGTCCCCTGCTCCCTCCAGCAGTGTACCTCAGCAGATCCACTTGCTCTGACCCCCACTTTGTCTCCAGTGAATCCTCTCATCTTTCCCATACCCCTGTCCTACACCTCAGTTTTTCTATGCAAAGGGGTAGAATGAATAGACTGTTAACAATCAGGTCATGAGCAGAATAGACAGGGACCAAAGCAGCACACAAGGCCTAAGACCAGGGGCACAAATAGCCTTGAACATCCGCTTTTTGTTCCAGAAGAGCCGACAAGTTTGCACAATCAGGGAGACATAAGGATATCAGGAAGCTTGCCTTACTGTGGGTCTCAGTCTCACTGCTGAAAATGTTCAAAAGGGTTTTCTTAAAGCAGTGCCATCCCCAGAGTGAAGCTAAGTGACAGCAGTCCTGAAGAGCAGGTCCTCACTGGATCCCTGCATGGTGAGGCGCTCAGGAGGAAGACATTTTTTGTGGAATTTCAACTTAGATGATGAGAGGCTTCCATGAAGTAGGTGGGGGGGGGTGGGTCGGGGATATGGGGGGTTTCACTGGGAGTCAACAGTCAAACATGGAACCTAGTATTTGAATATTCCTTTGGGGGCTTTTGTTTCTACATGATGGTTTTCAAGAGGCCAGAACAGCTTTGGAGACAAAATTCCATGGGTCAGATGAGAAGGAAAAAAAGAGTCAGCTCTTATTCAGATATTATAGGAGTTAGTAACTGGGATGTAGTTTGTACCATACAAGTATGGAATAAAGCTATCGGTGCCAAAGGACTGACCAAGGTTACTGAGCGTATTTGATTTCCAGTGGCTGCTGGTACAACAGAAATGCTTTAAAATGATAGGAAATAATTGTTTATAGTTCTAGAGACCAGAAATCCAAAATTAATTTCACTGAATGAAATTAATGTCTCTATAACCTTTCTTTTTTATTGTTTATTTATATGTTTTACATCATTGTTCATTTTTGTACAATCTGTGCTTTCTCCTCTCAGGTGTAGTCCCTGTGAGGAGAAATCCCCACCACCAATTCATCCTTGTAACATCACCATAATCCCTTATGCTCTTCTCACCCATTTTGATCCTTCTCCCCCCATTTCCCCTAAAGGGGATTTTGATTTATTATAATTACTCCCCCCCAACTCCTTATTTGATTTATCTATATTCTCATATATGAAACCATCCAATATTTTTCTTTTTCTTTCTGCCTTATTTCACTGAGCATAATGAAATGGAAGTGTACTCAGTTCCATCCATGAATGGCATTAATTTATCTATTTTGACTGCTGAGTAATATTCCACGGTGTAGATATACCACATCTTCTTGACTCCGTCATCTATATTTGGGCACTTTGATTGTTATGATAGATTACCTATTGTAGAAAGTGCTGCAAGAAATATAGGGGTGTAGGTATCCCCTTGAACTAATGTTTTTGTGGCATTTGGGTAGATTCCTAGGAATTGAATTGTTGGGTCATATGGTAGATCCATTTTTAATAGTTTGAGGAACTTCCATATAGCTTTCCATAGTGGTTTGATCAATTTGCATTCCCAGCAGCAGTGTAATAGAGTTCCATTTTCTCTATACCCACACCAACATTTGTTGTTGAGATATATATATATATATATGTTTTAATAGTTTTTTTAAAAGATTTATTTATTTATTCATACAGAACTAGGGTACAGGCCAGAGTTGCAGGGGCAGTGAGAGGATTCACCAGAGACAGAGCGGGGGGCAGAACAGGCAGATCAACGAAGTACACTGCTGAGGGGAGCAGCGGGTGGGCCAGGAGAGGTCTGCCGCGCCATGTGGTCACCTCCCTCCCGAGCAGGCAGGGATCGAACTCATGTGGAAGTGGCTTTCGATTTTTAGTGCTGCGCTTTAACCCGCTGCGCCACCAGGGAGGGCCTATATATATATATATATTTTAATATGTGCCATTCTCACTGGTGAAAAGTAGTAATTCGTTGTGGTTTTGGTTTGCATTTCACTGAGTACAAGTGATGTTCAATATATTTTCATAAGCCTGTTGGCTACTTGCATTTCCTCTTAGAGAAGTGTCTTTTTAGCTCTTCTGCTTATTTTTTGACTGTATTATTTATTTAATTTTTTGAGTTAGGTCAGCTCTTTGTTGAGTTATGTAAGTTCTTTGTGAAGTCCTTTATTAATAATATTGTGTGCAAAAACCTCTCTTGCAGAGACACTAAGCTAGAATCTCATTTTGCCATTTGCAGTTTCTGGTGGCTACCAGGATTACTTGGTTTGTGGCCATATCACTCCAGTGTCTGGCTGTGTGGTCACAGTCCTTCTTTCCTATGAAAAATTTCCCTCCACTTCCCTTGTATAGCGATACCTATTATTGCACTCAGGACCTACCCAGACAATTCAAGATTACCTCTCCATACCATAATCCTTAACTTAGTCACACCTGCAAAGACCCTTTTCTGTATAATGTGACATCTATAGGTTCTAGGGATTGGGGTTATATTGAGCTTGTTGTACTGAATATGGTTGTATCATGTTATACATTAACATCTTCTATTTATGGCAAAGGAAAGACCGGGCAAAAGGCCAGCAAAAGAATCTTACTGTTCTCCAGGTTTGATGTAAAATGTCATAATCAGTGCTTGGCAGAAAAAAAAAGAGGGAGGGAAACAAATTAAGCAATGCAAAACTCCACATTGATCACAATGATATAATGGCTGCTGAATTTGTTTATGAGAAGACAGAAAGTTAACCATATTGGAAGTCTAGTGGTTTTGATATTCTGGAAGTTATGTAGAAATTTTGGAAAGGAATATATTATTCCTTAAAATGATTTCTTGTTCAAACAGACCACAATGTCTTCCTAGAGAATAGAAATGTAAAATAGAAACTTCAAAAGGTTAGTAATGCCCTTTGGGGACAAAGGAGCAAATCACTTAGTGACTTTTGGTGATTTTTATCCCATAAAGACTGGTTGTTGAGGATGAAATTAAAGCATCTGGATTGGTAACTAAATATTATGCTGAAGATTCTCCTTCCTGATTTCATTCATAAATCAGGATTGTGGATAGAAGAAGCTTCCCAGTTAGTGGAAACTATATTTAGCTGTAAGAACATAATCCAACAGAGCATGCTCACACCCACCCCCACCCATAAACACACCCACCCATAAACACACACACACACACACACACACAGAGTTATTCAAATTGGATCTTCCCTTGTAAATCTCAGAAGAATCTGTAGACAATGACAACATAGACATTTCCAGGTGATCAACTTCACAATTTTTCCAACAACTGAAAAATGAGAATGAGTCCTTTCATTGAGATTCTCCAAATGCAGTCAAGATCATTTCTGAGCTTTCTATGGATCTTGATGGTTATTTTAGGATAGAAAGCGCTTTTTTTATATATCATCACCCTATCATTTCTCAAAGTTCTTGGACTCTGTGAAAGCCCAAGTGCCTTTTCTCTTCTTTCCTTCCTTTTCTTCATTAGCCATTACAATTCATACACTCAAATTTATTCCAGAAATGATATTCAATTAAAAATGTTTGCTCAGTTATCCAACTCAGGTCTAGAAGCTGCTAAAGCTATTTTAGAGCTAACAAAACTTAGTTTGATCACCAATATGACAAAATTGTGATTGAAGATGAATGACTGGAGAAGTTGCCATTTGAAATTTTCCTGTAGGCATATCCAACTCAATGACTTAGTGCTCCCATCCTATGTAATCTGGGACACCATTACCTGATGGTTCCTTCTGGTTAAAGGAATAATGGCAAGCTTGGGTTCTTGTTGAAAAAGCCATTTAGTCAGATGATACCACCCGTGAGCTTCCCCACTATAAAATGCCTGGGTACTCTGAGCTTTTCCTGTTCATTTTACAGAGATTCTTCTTGCCCCTCTGTATCTCTCCCTACTAGCATGTTGACTTCATGGAGCTCTGGAAACTGGTGTCTGTCATAGTTTTCCATTGAAAAGATCAGGATGGACACATATTCAACATGTGTCTTTGGAGTGGTAATTGTAGAGTGAAAAATATATTCAATATAATTAATTTTCTATAATATAAACTTCAAGAAAGAGAGACTATATTCTCTTAGATCCATGGGCTAAGGGATCTTCTAGATTGATGGCAAGTCATGAATAAACATAAAGGAGAGAAAATAATATGTGGCTTTGAGTTAAACACAGAGTGACTGCCTGCCCCAATTCTGTCATAGTTTATACTTATTGGCCAGAAGTAATTATGCATGGAGCATCTCCTTTTTTCTCTCAAAGAATCTTGGCAAAGACATTAAAATTATCATCACACTTGTTAAACAAAGTTGAGAAGTACTGACCTATCGGACCTCCAAATTTGTTAATATATTTAAGTGTAATACTTTGGAGGAGAGTAGTTTAGGAAGAAGAATGGCTTCCCAGCAAGATAAATTCCTCTTTTGGTCATACATTTTTCACAAAAGGGATGAGATAGAGCTGGCTGTGTGGTGTTTATAAACACATTATTTCCCATAGTTCTAAAGGATACAAAGGGGAAGAGTTGACAAGAATCAAAAACAGTTTTTGCAAATGAAACTTTCAGCATGAGTTATAGTGGCAGTGGAAGTCTAATGAGGAAAAGAGCCAGGGAACTCTAAATGATCTATTATCTTGGATATTCTGGTGTCTGTTCCTTGATGACTGTTTCTTAATTACCTTGGCTTTCTCTTTATGCTGTGCGCTAGACAATCTGGTTCTAACTTCTTTCCCCTGCAAGGAGAGAGGGGCATAGCAGAAGACAAGGCTTGTTTGTCTCCTGCATTCAACTGGTCATACAGTTGTTCTTCATTTGGGTATGTGATGGACTTGTTCTTGTGTGGACCACAGTAAAGTTGACCCAGTGGCTTTATCCCACATCTATTAACGTGGGTATCAACATTATAACATGAATTACAATTAGCCACTAGTTTTTTTTTTAATTCATGCATGAGAAACTATGGTGTGAACAACTAAAGCAATAGCACGATAAGGTTAATGCTTGCAAACAAATCGTTTAAGGGACATTACCAGTACATTTGCTCTTTGCTAAAATCTCATTTCTGGAATTTTACACTTCAACTCCCTCATTCCCTCATTTAGTTTGTAAGCAAAGAAATAAAGTGACAATATACACACAGCAGCTTTCAAAAACTGTTGCCGTGAGTTGCGATAGACATTTGTTGTCTGATAGTTGCTCTTCTAAATATTTTTAGGAAAACCTGTCCTATTTTGTTTTAATTAGTTTTATAGATGTTTCAAGCCAGGGCCTACATATTTCTGTGGTAAGCTCACCACTCAGCATTCCCCTGGAGGCTCACTAACTTTGGCCACATTCATATTTTATGGGCGCTGAGTTCCACAAGCTTGATGCTGCCTTTTTTTTTTTTTTTTTTGCATCGAAATATTTTGCTTTTCCCTTTCAGCAACCCAGGATTTCAACAATTTGAATCTGATCTATAAGTTGAAAGAAGACAAAATTTACTTTGTGGTTATCCCATTAAAGGGATATGTTATTAAAAGTTGAAGAGAATAGCATTGTTTCTGTTCTGTCCTTCACTAACCTAAATCTCAGAAATTCTTGATAATGTATTTCATAGGAAGTTGGATTTTATTGATAATGTTTGGATTTAAGTAGTGTTTGTATTAAAGTGAATCTTTAAAAAGATGGGCAATCCCATTTCTGCTTTACATCATTGATCTTTGTTATTCCTGTAATTATATGTAGGCGTTCTGCACATATTCGATCATTTCTCTGGTTGGAGTCAGATATAGGAAGTATGGGTAAAGACTAATAATAGAGTAATTCCTTGAAAGTTTTTCCTCTGCTCTTTTGATATGTGAATGCCTGAAAAAAGAAAATACACTATTATCTATATGGTTTGATTCAGAGTTAAAAAAAGTTGCCCTGAAATTTAATATTTCTATCTTATTGGTCTACTGGGGTGCTTAAAAATCCCAGCCTTTAGACCACACACTCTTAATTGTGGCATGTGGTTTTCTAGGACTTGAAAATTTAAAAACCCACAAAGGGTTATTTAACAGTTCCAAATTTTAAGTGTGTCCTTCTTGCCATCAGACTCAGGCCTTTTGACCAAAAATAGTGACTGTTGGGGTAATGCATTAAAGGCCTCTGACTTAATCTCCAGGGAGGAATGTGAGGAGGTGGGGGAGAGGGGATGGAACCAGCCATGCACCCTTTGCCAGCTGTCATGACAGCCTTACTGGGAAGACACTCACTGATTAACCTATTTACTTAGAAAGGCCCTGGGGAGTAGGATAATAAAAGGAAGAAGGACAAGAGCAAGGAGCAAGAGCTTGATTGACCTTGCTAGCATGTGACAGAGGGGTGCCCAGGCCCACAGACAATGGGTGCATGCTCTAAAAACAGTTTGGCCATCCGCATGAACAAAGGCAAAAAAAAAATGTATGCTTTTGGTGTCAGAGATCCCTTAGTAGAATAGAATTGTTGGGCACAGACTGAGAAAGAGAGAAGAAAGTGTTTAAAATGAGAGATTCCCAATAAAACTCCAAAAATTACCCATCCACTTGTGGTCAAAAACTTAGGCAAACGGCTTGCTTGCCACAGGTCTAGGGCAACTTCCAGGAGAGTACCACAGTTTAGGCAGGTCCTAAAGGGTAGGGACAGAGGAAAGATCCAAAATTTAAAATGCATCACATATTTTACCATGAAGTCAAGCTAAAGGTTGCCATTGTCTGTCAAAATGTCAAAATGCTAAATCCCAGGTTCAGTCTCTCACGCCTCTCACCCACATGTCTCTTCTTCACATCACCCTCCTCCATGTCTCCATGTGTTACTCCCTCTTTGTTCCACCTTGCACCATCCCAGCCTACACCCACCCCCAGCCCCCTTTCAGGAAGTTCAGTTCATGGAATGCTGGGACTTGTAATCTGATAACCTGCAGCAGCTGTGTGTAAGTGGGACAGGGCAAAGGGCTCCTATTCACTGTGCTGCAGTGCTTGCCACCTTCATGGGGGCACATTCTGTAACAGCTTATCACATGCTTTCCCCGATGTCACCCAGAGTAGGCACAGATATGGCTCATAGGAATATTACCTGCAAAGCCATGTGTGACTATATATTTTATTTTTTAAATTTACTTATTTATGTTTATTTTATATCATTGTTCATTTTTAAAAAAGATTTATTTATGCATACAGAAATGGGGTACAGGCCAGGGGTGTAGGGGCAGTGAGAAGCTTCATCAGAGACAGAGCGGGGCGCAGAACAGGCAGATCCATGAAGTACACTGCTGAGGGGAGCAGCGGGCGGGTCAGGAGAGGTCTGCCGCGCCATGTGGTCACCTCTGGGGCAGGTGGGGATCGAACTCATATGGAAGTGGCTTTAGCTTCTTAGTGCTGTGCTTTAACCCACTGCGCCACCAGGGAGGACCTTTTTTTAAAAAAAAAAAAAAAAAAAACAATATTTGCTTTCTGTTCTCAGGTACAGTCCCCATAGAATTTCTATCACCGATTCACACAGCACCATCACCATAGTCCCTTGTGCTCATCCCTGTTTGATCCTTCTCCCTTCTCCCACCCTGAAGAATATCTTATAGTTGTCTGATTATTTTTGTTTTGTTGTATTTTTTATTGTTATTATTTTTTCCTCTTGATTCCCCTGTATGGTTCGCCTATAAATGACTATTATTTAAAATGCATTTTAGGGATCCCCTGGTCATTCAGAGGGTTAAGTATCAGCATTATGAAGCTGTCAGCAGCCATGGAAGCAGGAGTTTGATCTTATCAGCGACTTGACCCACAAGTCACAGCAGACCTCTCCTTTCTCCCCATCTGCTCCCCTCAGCAGACTGGTATTTCAGCCTGTTCTGCTCCCCACTCTGTCTCTGGTGGATCCTCTCACCCTCCTGCACCTCTGGCCTACACCCCAGCTCTTGCATGCATAAATAAATAAATCTTAAAAAAATATATTTTATATTTTAAAAATAACCTTATTAATGTATAATTATTGTACCATACAATTCTTCTTCTTCTTTTATTTTTGTGTAAAAGAATTGGGGTGTCAGCCAGAGGTACAGAGGGGATGAGAAGATTCACCAGAGACAGAGTTGGGAGCCAAACAGAGGATCATCTGAAATACACTGTTGACAGGAGCAGCGAGTGTGACAGGAGAGATCTCCTGCTCCATGTGGTCAGCTCTCTGGTGGGGGATCCAGCTCAGGTCATAGTGGTGATAATGTTGAAAGTTAACCCCTAGGCCATCAGGGAGGCCCACAATTTATTCTTTTAAACCATGCAAGTTAGTGGGTTTTATTATCTTTTTCTCACCTTTCCATCTTGCATTTCTTCCCTCTACAATGTCTTTATCTTAGATCACTTCCTTCTTATTTTTCAGGTCTTTGCTCAAATGTCACTTCTAAGAGCAGAGCTTTCCCCTTACCTAGAATACTGACCCTGTTTGTTGTTCTCTCTCTTTCCAACTTTTGGGTCCTAGAGTCCAGTGCCCACCAACATTTTCCTATTTGTTTATAGCGTGGAGTCCTTGTACTCTGGGGTAGGATATTTGTCTTATTCCTGCTGCCTCCTCAGTTTTGGATGCAGGCTGTTCAGAATTAGGGATCAGGAGGAGGCACCAGGGAAGATGGCCTCTCTGTGGCTCCCACTGTAGCGTGGAAATGACGGGGCAGCAACTAAAAAGAAGGCCTGGCTTTCTGCAACTGTAACTGGTCAACAGGACACTGACGGCTGGCCTGGAAATATACTACATGGAGACCAAGCACTGCTATGGCAAGAAGAAGAGCTCTATGCTGAGCCCTGAGAACTTGAGTTGGTTCTCACGTTCTGTATAATCCCCAGAAAAACATCTAGTCTCTTTGAGCTGCTGTCAGATAAGGACAATGGACTGCTAGCTCCTTGTAGTTTCATTCTCTGGATTTCTGTCAGAATTCTCTGACTAGGGGAACTGAGGCAAATGCAGGTAAGGTGAAACTGGGAGCACTCCATCATGAATAAATCCTGTCTCTGTGACCACATTTGGCATATTAAGCTGCTTCTTTCTTCCTTCCCCTTCACTCCCAACTCTTTCATGGCAATGAAATTTTCTAATGCGTGGGATCTGATAACCAATATGATAAAAGAAAAGGAAAATAAAAACTGTGCATTTGATGTGCTGTTTGAGCTGGAGCTAAATTTGAGTGAAAGCTTTGTGAGTTTACAAGCATGCAATTAAGGCTCTTGCAGTTATCTAAATCTACTTTCTTGCCTTATAATTTTATGGTTAGAAGCATTACAGTTGTTTTTAGATTTTCATTATAACTGTAGTAGCCACAGAAGAACCCAATAGTGTTTGTTTATTTGTGTAGCAAATTATGCCCCTCAGCTAACGTTAGTGTGTAATTTGCATTGGGTGTGCATTTCTATCTCTAACACACACACACAAGGCATACATTGTACAGAGGGTCTTCTCCTTGTCTTCTATCTTCTTTCTGAAGTAACACTGAATGTGGGAAACTGGGAAACAAGACACTTAAGTGGACATTTTATTTATGAGTGTATGGCATTTTTTTTTTGTGTGCCTATTACATATATGCCTGCAGGTTGAGAATTCTACAAAGTGGTCTGAATCTAAATACTTAAATTCCACTCTGACATTTTAACTATGGAAGTTCATTTATTTCATTGAACTTTGATTCACATTTAGCTATGTCCCCCAAATGCAGCTTTGGTAAAGAACACAAACTTTGTGTATGGTCAGAAAAACTTTTCTCCGAGTTGCTATTTTGATTGCAGGTGACTTTATTCTCAATGTTACATCATGTTTACTCTCACAGAAGCACCTGTGACAGGTGGTGGAAATGTTTGATGCAGCTGTAAAACTGATTCTATTAAAAAGGACTTGATAATATATGTTACATAATTTGAATTAGTATTTGGATGTGACTAATACTGTAATTCTAGATAAATTATCAGTTCCTCATGTTAAGCCTAGTCTATTCTGGATTCTTGCTGTGATAATTTATACTGTGAAAATTTATACCTGAAGGATAATGTAAAATACCTTATATCAAAGTATTATAGTCCATATAACACTTTTGGATAAACTGTATCTCTGAGTGTTCTCATGTCTGCTGTAGAAAAGATGATGAACTTAACAATGACCTCTCAATGCAAGCCGCTTAATTTCCCCTCTTTGGAGGTTGAGAGAAATGACCTGGTATCTTCTTTCCAGCAAATCTCCTTCTCACTCCAAAAAGGAAAACAAAAACTAACAATACCAGTAACTTCTAGATTTATTTCCTCTGCTTTGTAGAAAGCAGAGAAAGTGGAAATGTGAGGAATTGAGATTTTCTTATTGGGTAGAACAACTTATTTGCATTCTTAAGAGCAAAATATTCCAAGCATTTGCTTTTCAGATGCTGAATATTCAAAGGGGGTGAATCAGGCAGAACTATATGGGAGAACAAAGGGAGAAGGGGGACCTATATTCCCAGACTTTCTGCTGAAACAGGAAGGTCCTTGGCACACTGGAACTCTGACCTCACTAAAATGGGAGAGGTTGAAAAGAAAAAAATGAAGAATATGATTTCAGATGATGATAAACATCATTTCATATAATGACAAAGAAAATCCTTAGGTGATATGAGAGTATTTGGGTGTGTGTGTGGGGGGTGAGGTGAATGTAGTGTGGATGGTGTCCAGTGGGTCTCTGAGGAGATCATATCAACATTTAGGTGGCAGAGAAGAGAAAGATATAGAGACATGGCAAACTGGGTATTGTGTTCTAGGCAGCAGGACCAACAAGTACAGGGATACTGGGAAGGAAAAGACTTGCCTATTTTTGGAAGCGAATGGTGACCTGTGGGGCAGAGAGGGAAGGGCTTTATGTGCTCAAAGCCCAGTCAATATAATAGCTGACATTGTATTATGGCCATGTATTCGTTTTGTTCCACCAGTCTTCATAGCCATCCATTTTATAGATAAAGGTACTGAGACTCAGAGACATTACTACACAAACTGTCTTGTCACCCAGCCTGCCAACAGTGGAGCCAGGTTCAGAATCTGTGGAATCTCTCATACTTCTCTTGTCCTTACTATAGTTGGCTGAGGTGCCACTCTGGGTTAGTGTGCAGGTGTGCCCATTTTTCTGAACTCTATACCCACTCTGCATGGTCACTAATACCACAGTGGCCCAGGGATAAAGGCAATCTGTGTCATGTCGGCACCCCCTCCCCCACGCAGTTGCAATGTTCGCTCACTCGATGACAGACACTGGAGGAGGCCTTGCTGTTTTTGTTCATTTGCTCCAGCACTGAATAGGGACAGTTATGAGATGACCTAGAAATAGTCACTGTGTGTAATGTGTGTAATAGTCACTTCAGTGAGAAAACATTTTTGTTTCAACTTCCTTCCTTCCTGGGTCTTATCCAGGGAACAGTGTCTCTGATCTTTTAAACCACAAAGATAATGGGGTACAGCAGGTCAATATAAGCAAAAGAGGAGCAAATCTGTG
Source organism: Condylura cristata (assembly GCF_000260355.1). NCBI lineage: Eukaryota > Metazoa > Chordata > Mammalia > Eulipotyphla > Talpidae > Condylura > Condylura cristata. Next base: position 66,788,815 of record NW_004567107.1, on the reverse strand, counting down.
GTTGGGATATGCGTGCGCACACACACACACACACACACACACACACGCCACGTGAGACGCACTCACACAGGCATGAGAAAATTGTTAGAGTCACTACCCAGGCGTTTATGTTGTGAAATATGTTTAGAAAAATATGGTAAAAAGCTAGATGTAGATGCAAGCTCTCCTCACCTAGCATTCTTTTTTGTTTGCTTAAGGCCTCCCTTATGCAGAGAAGAGAAAGGAAGAATGGTCTCTGCTCTGAGGAAGTGCCATGCCTCACAGGAGCTTTTCCTTGTGTTCCGGTACCAGCGTGGCCCTCACATTCTGGATTTAGTCTGATTGCATCACCAGATGTGTGTACAGCACCAGGAGATGGGATTTCACCACATAAGTCAGAAGGAGAAAGACAAACACCGCATGGTGTCACTTATGTGTAGAATAGAGAGCAACAAAACAAAGGAACAGATAAGACCAAACCAATAACAAACCCTAGATATCTGTTGAACTGAGGCTGCCAGAGGGGGAGGGGAGGGAGAGCAAAGTGAGGAGGGTTCCAGGGGAGGCTGAGTGTGCCTTGGTGGTGAGTGTGGTGGGTAGCGTACATCTGAGGGCGGGATCCTATCTTTGGACCTCACAATGTTGTAAACCAATGTTGACTAAAAAACAAAACAAACAACCAAAAAATACATTTTACTATCATGAAAAATAAGAAAGATGGAGTTTTACACTTCCTGCTGAAAGAGAAAGAAAGCTTTTCTTACAATGGAAAAATAATGCCTTCTAATTAACAGAACTAGAGATATACAAATAAAAAGCTAGATTAAAAGTGCAAAAGATTTAGGTTTTCATTTATATACTTTATTAGTCAGTAAGAGACAATTACTTAAGCCTCAAAATAACAAACTCTAAAGATATTTTTCAGAATTTTTTTTCTTTGCCTTAATCCACGTAATAGTTGTTTAAAATGTAGGGATTAGGAGAGAACTATAGAAAGAGTGTCATCTATTTATTTTAAACTTGTTTTTACTATTGTTTGGTTGATATTTAGAGCTTCCCTTTCTTCATAAATTCCTAACTCTGCATTGGCTGAACCAGAGTTCTCTGACTTTAAAGAAGTTTTCTGCATATAAACGGCTCCGTTGGAAAGTGGTCCTTCTACACTTGAGGAGATATGTTCCAAGATGCGGGTGGATGTCTGATGTCTGAAATGGTAGAGCAGAGCAAACTCTGTATATGCTACTTTTGTTTCTATATACACATACTCATGATAAAGTATAATTTATAAATTAGGTAAGGTACTATATTAACAACAACAATAATAAAATACAACAATTATAACAATATGTTGTAATAAAACATATGTGAATGTAATCTATCTTAGAAAATATCTTCTTGTATGTAACATTTTCAGACTGTGGTGGAGTTCTAGTAACTGAAACCTCACAAAGCAAAACTGTTGCTAGGAGGAGACCTCTGGACTAAAGACTGATAACTAGAATAACCTTGATAGTAACTCAAGACAGATTTTGTGAAGAAAGGGAGCTGAAGAAAATTTGGGGATTCAAATCAGAAAATCAACTTCTTTTTTTTTCTTTTTTTAAGATTTATTTATTTATGCATACAAAAACTGGGTGCATGGGTACAGGGTGTGAGAGGATTCATGAGAGACAGAATGGGAAACAGAGCAGGCAGACTGACTGAGATCACTGCTGAGAAGAGCAGCTGGAGAGACAGGAGAGGTCTGCTGCACCATGTGGGTCAGCAACCTGGCCAGGGATAGAAATCATGTTGGAGGAACTGCCAATAGCTTCCTCCTGCTGAAACTTAACCCCTTGAGCCACCAGGGAGGCTCAGAAAATCGACTTCTTTTCTAGTGTCATGGCTGTTGCTTTTCTTGTTACTGTAGCCAGGGTTGCAGATGGACATGCAAATAATGGGATGTGTGTATACTGCTCTCCTCCTGGCAACTATTTGCTTCCCTCCACATTCCTTCTCAGTTGGCTCTGAGGTGTTGGGGTGCCACTGAAGGGCACTACCTGCATCCTGCTTCATTCTCTTGTTAGTGGGCAAGTAACTTAGGCAAGTAACTTAACCTCTCAGAGTGTCAGCCTTCTTATAAAAAGAGAATGTAATAACAGCTTCATGAGTTTGTTTGAGTGAACAGATATATGTAAAAGGCAAGTACCTGAAGCTTTCGATCATTATTACTTAAGAGTCAAAGTCAGAAATAAAAGAATCCCAGCCACCAGGGGCATACTTTTAGGAGTTTATTGAAGCTTGATGGGGTGCTAGGTAGTACAGGAAGCGGGTGACGTGCCTGAGACTGAACTCACCCCTGTGCTTGGCCCCTTGCCCTGTGTTGGCATGCGGTAGCTGTGTTCCCAGTCAGGAACATGAGCTTTTTGTTTCTCTGTCAAAGGGCACATCTGGTTCTGGTATACATTTAGCTGAAGGCAGAGCTTGAGGTAAGTTTTAAATGGTCCTGATGAAAGATCACTGGTCTCTGAATAGAAGAAATGAGCTCCATTTGATTGGTCATCTTGGATGAGTCATTTCAGAACTCAGCTCCCTTCTGTATAAAGTCTAAATCTCCCCAAAACGTCAGAGGGGGAATTTAATAAGATAATATGATTTCAGAGGGGAAATTAAATAAGATAATATGTTTGTTTCCTTTGTCTACTATAATAATTATATCAATAACAATAGTGATTAATAGAGTGCATTTTTTCTTCCCCAAAGCAAAGTTCTGTTATCCTTTTGTTACCTTCCAGAGTTCCGCCCACCAAATGCTTTGTTTAAACTGCTAAATATTCAAATTTTTTATTTAAGTTTTCCCTTTTTCAGGTAGCATTCCTATTTTAGCTACACACACACACACACACTCACACTCATTTAACTTGCCCCATAATTTTTAGGTCTTGTACTCCACTGGTTATCCTGAAGAATGAAAGACTGACAACATTTTTCAGAGCTCTTGATTTGTGGAGTATTATAAATCAACTGATTTGTTAGAAAATTCCAAAACAAGGTCAACCAATTTTTTTCTATAAAGGGTCAGTTGGTAAATATTTTCAGTTTTATGGGTCATATAGTGTCTGTTCCAATGGAACTCTGCATTAATGCAGTGCAAGAGTGAATGAATGTGGCTGTGTTCTAATAAAACTTTATTTGCAAAACCAAATGGCAGTCTTGATTTGGCCTGTGAGCTGTGGTTTGCAACCTGTGCCACTGACGGTTTGGAAGATGTGTGTTTACAAGTCCATTGAGAGCTGTCTCTCTGCCAAAAACTGATTCAGAGTTCAGGGATTAAGGCTTTGGTGTGGGAATTAAATTGGAATTCCATATGCTTAACCCCTACACACAGCAGACCATGAGCTGCATCTAGCATGGTCCAAGCTGCTGCATTCAAGAAGGTCCTCAACTCTGTTATGGCAATAAAAGTAAAGAAATTTTCTGCTTTCAGCCTTGATTCTTTACATTTCTATGGATCTATGATGAGAACATACTTTAGAAATAACCTAGGAACACGAAGAAATTTATTCCCAGGGCCAAGAGTGACTAAACTGCTGAGTGTTAAATTCTCAGTAGGGATGCACGTGGGCACAAAACTCACATTTCACCCTGGCCGATTTATTCTCCTGTCTCTGTCGACCTGCTTCCTGGAGATCTGGAAAATGACCTCCACTTTCCAGGCGGTTAATGTGCATATGCCAGCAGATGGGATCTATTTTAAAAAGAGTTTTTTGTTACATATGGTCATTTTTGCACCTCCTGTTTTTGTCAGTCACCCGGTAAATGGTGTTCTCAGGAGAGCCCTGCAACAAATGTAGAGGTCAAAGAAGATGCCTTGGGCCAGTGCATCCTTTTGTTTTCCATATGTGGAACCAGAGATAGAGACAAGTGGTTCAGCTAAACAGTTTATTTTAGCTGAATTGAGGACTAGAATCTCGTTCTCTAGACTTTTAGTCCAGTGATCTGCTTGTGAGACAGAACTATAGCAGTGCTCTGTGATGGTAAGGATAATGGGGTACAGGCACCAGAAATTGAATTGAAGCCCTATCACAGAACTGAAGGTACGTTGACTTTAAGATATAACATATCTCAAATATATATTTAATATATTAAATATCTATATATATTTAAAATATCAGATTTATTAGAGAAAGGGGACAGAGAAATAAAGGACATTTTCATAGAAACAAGAGGTCAGGAAGAGCTTTCCCCAAAGGGACAGGTTTGCTGAGAGACTGGCATGGTTGCAGATGGGTGGCCTTGAGGAGAGCCGCCTCTGCTAAAGGAGGCACCAGAAGTTGAGCTGAAGGCCTATCCAAGAACTGAAGGCATAGTGCTCCCATTCCTGAGCCACTGTGAGTAACTTCCATGGGATATGAGCCTGTGTGTCACTCCCTCAAGATTTAAAGTACTACTTATTGACCACATTTAATTACTGTGACCAAATCCTCACTTGCCGGGAGCCCTGGAAGATGAATATCCATCAAGACATTTGTTCCCCTCAGTAAAAAAGATTGACAAGTGGAGGAATTTTATAAACAGAGAAAACCATGCAAGGATGTGATCAGCCTTTATTATTTAAGTGCTGGTATTTGGAGGCTGGATAGCCTGGCAAAGTTTGGCAATGCTTTTGGTTCAGCTTCTAAATTGACACTTTTGTAGCCTTGTCTTTCTAAATACCTTCAGTTTGAAGCCTTAAAAGGTCAGAAGAGGGTGGGAGAATTTCCACCCTCTTAATTGTTGGGAAGGTGAATGACCTTAATGAATGAGCTTTATTATGTGGAATTTTCCTATTCCCTTCCACGTCATCTGTTGTTTCATCCTGGCAACAATAACAAAAAAACCCTTCATTATTTTGGAAAAAGTAAATCAGAAATCTATTGCTGCCATGTTGAAAAATCAAATTGAATGCTTTTTGTATTTCCACTCCCATTCATGTGACTCATTTGGACTAGATTATATCTTTTCATCTACAAACACAAGGTGTACAGGTAAAGGTAGTTTCACAAGCTGAAGGGAGTTTATTTTTGACAAAGAGGTGAGCTCAAAAAAGACAGAAGCTGCTCTTAATGATGGTATCATAGAGGTTACTCTACCCAGGACACCTTTATGGTGCTCTTGTTTGCATCTTGGAGTTCATATTCAAAAGATGTTACATATAACATAAAAGACTGAATGAAAATTACATAGAACTTTGAATCTCATTACCAGATCATTACTTCTGCAAACTAATATTTCTTTTAAAAAATATTTGTTATATATTTTACATCATTCTTCATTTTGTGCATTTTTTCATCTCAGTTGTAATCCCCATGGGCTTCCCACCACCAATTCACCCTTGCTCCATCACCACAGTCCAGCACACTCTTCCCACCCCAGTTCTGGTCCCATTTCCCCTCTCACCCCCATAAAATGTCTCTTGTTTATAGTTGTTCATTGTTTTCATTTTTACTCCATTACATTTGTTTCTCTCTCTTCCACTCACGCCCCCTCCTCCCACCCCCGGTCCTTTGTGTTCCTGCTATGGATGAAACCATTTGGTATTTTTCTTTTTCTTTCTGGCTTATTTCACTAAGCATGATCCATTCCAGCTCCATTCATGTTGCTGCAAAAGGCATGAGTTTATCTTTTTTGATTGCTGAGTAATATTCTATTGTGTATATGTGCCACATCTTTTTAATACAGTCATCTATTCTTGGGTGTTTATGTTGATTCCATGTCTTCCCTATTGTAAATAGAGCAGCAATAAACATGGGGGGGCAGGTGTCCTTTTGAAAAAAATTTTTTTGTGTGTCTTTTGGGTATATATCGAGGAGTGGGATTACTGGGTCAGATGGAAGCTCTATTTTTAGCCTTTTGAAAAAACTCCAAACAACTTTCCGTAGTGGTTGTATCATCTTGCACTCCCACCAGCAGTCTAGGAGAGTTCCTTTTTCTCCACATCCTCACCAACATCTGTAGTTGCTAGTTGTTTTAATATGTGCCATTCTCACTGGTGTGAGATGGTACCTCATTGTAGTTTTATTTGCATCTCCCTTATTGCAAGTTAGGTGGAATATTTTTTCATATGCCTGCTGGCCATCTGTATTTCTTCTTTGGAGAAGTCTTTATAGCCCTTGTGTCCATTTTTTGATGGGGTTGTTCACTTTATTTTTGTTCATTTTAATTAGCTCTTTGTGTACCTTTGAGATGAGATTGTGTGCAAATTTGTTTTGTTAGTGTCTCTCTTGCCATACAAAAGCTCTTTAACATGTAGTCCCAGCTGTTTATCCTTTCCTTCACTTCCTTGCTTTGTATGATTTAAAGATATTATTTAGGTTTATGTCATGCATAATTTTGCCTACATTTTCTTCTAGATATTTTATGGTTTGGGGTCTTATGTATAGTTCTTTAATCCATTTTGAGTTGGTTTTTGTACATGGTGTGAGGTAGTCTAGCTTCATTTTTTTACATATAGCAGTCCAGTTTTCCCAGCACCATTTCTGAAGAAACTTTCTTTGTTCCGTAGCATACTCTGCTACTTTGTCAAAAATTAGCTGTCCATAAACTTGTGGGTTTATATCTGGGTTTTCTATTTTAATCCATTTGTCTGTATGTTTATTCTTGTTCCAGTACCATGCAGTTTTGATTATTACGGTTTTGTAGTATAGCTTGAAGTCTGGGATTGTGATGCCTCCAGTTTCTTTCATTTTAGTCAGGAGAGTTTTAGCTATTTGAGATTTTTTTGTGGTTCCATATAAATCTCATCAATATTTGTTCTATTTCTTTGAAGAATGTCATTGAGATTTTTATTGGAACAGCATTAAATCTGTATATCCCTTTTGGTAGAAAGTCTTTTTTTAAAAGAAAAAAAAAGATTTACTTATTATTACAGAACTGGGGTACAGAACAGAGGTGTGGTGGATGACAATATTCACCAGAGACAGAGTGGATCTAATGAAATGCACTTCTGAGAGGAGCAGTGGGTGGGTCAGGAGAGGTCTGCCATGCTATGCAGATCAGCTCCCTGGTGGGGGATCGAATTTGTGCTGCAGTAGCTTTGGAGAGCTTCATAATGCAGTGCTTTAACCCGATGCATTACCAGGGAGAGCCAGGATGACCATTTTAATGTTAAATCTTCTGATTCATGAGCAGGGGATGTCTTTCCATTTCCTTGTGTCTTATTGTATTTCTTTCATCAGGGTTTTATAGTTTTCTTTGTATAGGTCCTTCACCTTATTTGTTAGGTTTACTCCCAAGTATTTGGTTTTTGGCTTTTGTTTTTATTGTAAAGGGGATTTTTTTTTTAATTTCTATTGCTTTTGATTGGATGGCAATGTAATATTTCTAACTAATCTTTTTTTTAGATTTATTTATTTATGCATACAAAACTGGGGTACAGGCCAGAGGTGCAGGGGCAGTGAGTGTACTCACCAGAAACAGAGAGAGGAGCAGAACAGGTAGATCGAGGAGGTACACTGCTGAGGGAGCAGTGAGCGGGTCAGGAGAGGTCTGCCATGCCATGTGGATCACCTCTGGGGCTAGGGATCGAACTTGGACTGCAGCTAGCTTACAGTGATGTGCTCTAACCCATTGCACCACCAGGAAGGGGCAGCTAATTAATCTTTTAGGTGTGGATCATGCAACTATATGACTCCATACTTTTTGTTGTAGTAGTACAATTATATTGCATCATATGCTTTTCATTAAAAAGTATTAACTTATTTGGTGTAAATATTTAACTTCAGTTTTTTTTTTACTCTATTTTAGTGTTCTTTCAATATTTTAGTGAACCTGGAGTCTCAGAATATGAATGTGACTTGGAAAATGCTTGCCTTTATGCTTTCCTAGCAGAGATGGCTAAAGCATACAGATTTGGATTATCTAAGATATATGAAGCCACAAAGCAAAGAGCTGGAATGAAAACACAAAAAGGCTAGGAAGGGTTAAATTTGGAGCTGCTAATTTAATGGCTGGAGTTCTACTTGTCAAACTTGGATGTGATTCTGGCTGTGTCCTAAATGATTGCATTGGAATGGACTTATGCTCAAGGTCTTCTAGAAGTGTGACATATACATGGATCCCCTCAACTCTGGCATCTCTGGGGATCTAATGGAAACTGTGAAGTAAGTTCAAGTCTCTATTATTGAACTAATAGATGTTTTTGTAAAATTGTATGTGTGTGTAGGCACATCTACAATTATAAATGGTAAAAAGAAAAATAACGAAAGGTCTTTTGAAGTTATTGGGAGATGGTATGGGGCCTTTGGTTATGAATGATAACTTTGTTAGTTTCCACTTTCATTCCTGACTTTGCTGGCTTGGTAAAAGATTCTAATCTGAATAAATAATTACTCAATTAAATTTATAATTCTACTTTTCTTAAATGAAGCACAAGACAAATTCACTGTAGATTTGGGAGGATGGGGAAAGGAGACTCCCAGAGTTCTGGGTGGATTTTACAGGCTTCAAAGTTATCTCAGGGAACCAGGTACACAGGCACAGTAGGCAGGGAGGCTGGCATGCAAGGAAGTTGATATAGGTCACACAGGGGTGGGGGACTGTGCTGGGCATGTAACACAGCCTCCCAGTCCCTCATGAATTTTACTCTTTCTCTGAGCTCTCTTATGTTCTTGCCTCTCAAGCAGTTACTTCTCTCATAGCCAACGTCCTGTAGTTGTCCTTTGTCTGAGGAATGCTACTCTTAGACCATTGGCCTAAGATGAGGGGTTTAATTCTTCTTGAACTGTTTCCCACCATTACATAGAGCTCACTTTACCAAAAAAATCTAGTTGAAAATTTCTGATATTTTGAGCATTTACTTTACCAACAAAAATGTCATACCATGGAGTGTCCCCTGTGTGTACACGTGCTCAAACCCACACCCATACTCCAGGTGTCTACAATCAGGCACGTGTGCCCCACACCCACACTCCCAATTACCTTCTGCATCAACACAAAGCTGCAGGTGATAGCCACAGAGTCTAGAGGTATAAAAAGCCTGATTAATTACATTTACCCTATAATGATCCATACTCAATATAATAGAATCATGGTAAAACTACATTTCCCTTATCTTTTTTTTTTAAGATTTATTTATTTAAGCATACAGAACTGGGGTACAGGCCGGAGGCTCAGGGGTGGCGAGAGGCTTCACCAGAGACAGAGTGGGGAGCAGAACAGGCAGATCAATGAAGTACACTGCTGAGGGGAGCAACAGGCGGGTAAGGAGAGGTATGCTGCACCATGTGGATATGTGGATCACCTCTGGTTTGGAGGTCGAACTCATGATGAAGTGGCTTTAGCGTCTTAGTGCTGTGCTTTAACATGCTGCGCCACTAGAGAGGGCCCCGCTTAAGTTATCCTTTTTTTTTTTTTTAAAGATTTATTTATTTGTGCATACAGAACAGGACAGAGGTGCAGGGGCGGTGAGAGGATTCACCAGAGAAAGTGGGGAGCAGAAAGACAAATCTGCGAAGTACACTACTGAGGGGAGCAGGGACCGGTCAGGAGAGTTCTGCCATGCCATGTGGTCATCTCCAGGGCGGGTGGGTTCGAACTCATGCTGAAGTGGCTTTAGCTTCTTAGTGCTGTGCTTTAACCTGCTGCACCACCAGGCAGGGTCCTTATGTAATCTTTTAAACTTCCTTTAATGGATGGCTTTTAGCCAAAGGATTATCAAGTAATCATATTTTTGAAAGGCAAATAAGTACATCCCAGTGTGTAAACTGAAGAATGAACTAGAATGTGTTGTCACAGTCCAGACAGCAATTACGTGTTGCTCCTTCTGTCTGTGTAGCTCTCCTGTTTTTGGTTCCTCTATGTTTGGAAGTCAGAAAATCCAGGAAGAGAAAGGGGATTGTTGTCAGCTGAGGAAGATAGTGAGATAAGACATAATTTGAGTTCTAGGAGGGGACAGCAAAGAAGCCTCCTGGAATTGAGGAGGCATCAGGCTGTGGGACTATCCATGAGGCATCTTGAATAAACAGTACTTTTCCCATTGGTGTTTACGGATTCCTAGTTGTGGATGCTTGGGGAGGCTCAAGAAAATGTTTTCACAGCCCTTGGGGATCTTTTAATGAGAATCATGTGTAAACTAAATGTTGACACGGCTACACCTCGGATACGTTTGCCCCATGACAGATACTTAATTTGGGAAAAGAGCCAATGTTCTTGGACTTAACCCATTTTTATAAAAAGATGCCTTTCAAAGACAAATACACAAGCAAAGCAACAACAGCAGCGTTGTCTAAGATATGAACATAATTTTCTGAGTTTCCTGAACAAAAGACATAGCAACACATGCTCAGGAGAAACATGGAAGTCTGAAGGAAAAGGCATTTTGCCTGTGTCTCACATGCGTCCCCTGCAAGGAAGATCATATTACCTTTCTAATGAAAAACACACACTTTAAAAATGACTTCATACCGAAGTCCTGACTTCATGAAAAATGATTATAGGCTGCAGTATGGCTTGTTGGGGGAGGAGCATGGGCTTTATGTGCCTGCTTGTGGCTCTTCTCATTCTTGGGCTAGGAAAGTAGAGGTAACAGAAAGGGTACAGCTGATGTGAGCAAAAATGTCATACCAGGGAATGTCTTTAGAAGGCACTGGATATACATTTCGTTCTCTTTGTTACTAGAATGTGAAAAAGCAAAACCACATCTTGCTAGTCTTGATTCAGGGAGTTCAGTGTTCTTAGATTTTCTTCTGTAACAGATGAGGCGCTAATGAAGGCTTCCTAGGCAACAGCTGTCCTTGGCTTGGCAGAGAGGACTTTATGATGAGGTGTTTAATTCTTCTTGCATGGTTTCCCACTGTTACATAGAGCTCACTTTACCAAACAAATCCGGTTGAAAATTCCTGATATTTTGAGCAGTTCCTTCACCAATGTTATTCCCATTTCTTGCAAGGCCTTTCTCCCAACCTCCACCCAATTTGCTTGGCTCATCATTGCTCAAATACCACTTTGTCCTGAGTTGGTCACTGTAGCACTTGGCCTAGGGCAGGTGCCCTTGCTATTGCTGTATGCTTATCTCTGTCACAGAGAGTTAGGAAGGAGAGTGTCTGCAGTACTTATGGGTGCTAAGTCCCTTGGGTGAAGAAATAAGTTCATTCACCTTTGAATTCCAGTGTCCAGTAACTCCAAATCAGTATAGCATCTGGTAGGTGCTCAAGAAATACCATCTCATATTCATGGACTCCTAAAGCTCCACCCGGTTTGCCACTTTTGAATAAAGACATTGAATACAATCAGTCCATATGTATTAAGGAGAGAATTCTGAGTTCAGAATTCTGAGTTCAGAATTCTGTGATGTCTCTGGAAATTGCTGGCAAACAAAAGACTTGCTAAACAAAAGAATTTTTTTTCTGTTTTCTTTTGCTTCCACAATCCTATCTTTTCAGAACTCAAGCCCCAGGCATTCAAGTAACTTTACAGTAACTTTATTGCTACCCACAGAACTCCAAGGGAAATAACATACAAGACCTGGCATAGACTAACTTATGGTGGACCTTTCTGTTTTTGTACAATGAGATTTGGTCTCTATCTTTGAGGTAATATAGTATAGTTGCAAATATTTGAGGTAGTATAATCTAATTTCATTTTAAATAAAGAAAATGATAGCTATCAAACAACAAAGCACTCATAGGCTAATGACTGAAGACACATCTATAATTTTGCAGTTTTATTTCCTGCATTAATGCAAGATAATAAGTAATGTATAACTTTAGGCACTGTGACAAGATGTCTAGATAATATACAACTCTTCTGGTTATAAATAAAATTCCAATCTTGACAGATTTAAGCAGGGATAAAGGAATTTATTTGCAAAAGGATTTGAAAAATCAAAAGGAAATCTAGTTTCAAGCACTAGTTGATTGATGGTCACAAGCAAAATCAAGACACTTTTCTACAGGCTTCCCCCAAATTTTCTCTATACCCAGGAGCTATTGTGCAGCCTACAGGGTCAAAATTCCCTAATCCATATTAAATGCAAACAAAAATATTTCATCCTGAAATTATCTATTCTGGTCCTACCATTTATTCTGCTTTATCAACATGATTCAGGTGCCTTCACTCACTGTTCAGGAGTTCTCAGCATTGGATGCCTGGTTCCGGTCCATGCTTTTGCCACTTATTCTGTTTCTGAGACCGACGTCACAAATATTGCTACACTCCCCTCCTCATTGTCACATTTCTCAAAGAGGCACCATGACCCAAAATCACCAAAATAAGGCAGTATGGATGTTGGTGGCCAAAAGTCAAATATTTGTTTTATGGAGATAAAGATAGAGGAGGAGATATAGGACTCCTTTGTACCTATCAAGGCACAGATGCCTAGTCCTGACCTCTGTCCTCTGGTCTATCTTGTACTTAATGTTTCTGAGATGGCAAAAAAACAGAGCCAAATATGAGTAATTCCTTGATTGGAAGAAAGGGTGAAGGTGCTTTCCATATGCATCTGAATTTTCTTCTTTCTGAACATCCTTTATTGTCTCTGACTATGTAATAGTCAGATGATATGTTCTAATGATTGCTTTTTTGTCAAACTTGATTGAAAGTTAAGCAAGGAAAGCGAAGAGGGCTAAATCAGGGAACCTGCCATATCTAGAAGGAGCTGGGATGAAGGATGGGCAAACCTGTGTACACTGGTGGCCTCTACAATTGCTACCAAGGGGATATCTGTGGATGAGTTATTCATTCATTCATTCATGCATCCATCTGTCAAACAGTTCCTGAGTACCTCTGTGTACAGGGAGTACATTTCAGTACCCAGCATTCTATATGTTCTATATGTCCATAAATGTTTATTGAAAAAGCAATATCTGGGACAATTGATTTTCTCCTCACAATTAGACATGTAAGATCAAATATGAAAATATAGCTCTGTTTTATTTATCTGTGTCAGAAGTTTCTGTTGTGGTGCAAGTATTGGTTAATAGATCCTTTCTCATGTGAATGGCGAGGTAAGTGTGATCAATAAAAAGAATAATGTTACTAATAGCTAATACTGGAGTTTCTGAATTTCCTCTAAATTGACCAATTGAATCCATCTGTGTTGCTGTAAAAGGCATAAGTTTATCTTTTTTGATTGCTGAGTAATATTCGTACCACATCTTCCTCCAGTCATCTATTTTTTGGGTGTTTGTGTTAATTCCACATTTTCCCTATTGTAAATAGAGCAGCAATAAACTGGGGGGGCAGGTGTCCTTTTGAATCAGTGTTTCTGTGTCCTTTGGGTAGATACTTAAGAGTGGGATTGCTGGGTCATATGGAAGCTCCATTTTTAGAAGTTTGAGAAACCTCCAAACAGCTTTCCATAGTGATTGTACCAGTTTGTCATCAGTGTAGGAGAGTTCTTTTATCTCCAAAAAAAAGAAGCTACATTACTACCTCACACCATGCACAAAAACCAACTCAAAGTGGATTAAAGGACTAGATATCAGACCCTAAATCATAAAATATATAGAAGACAATTTTGGCGAAACGCTACATGACGTACGCCTCAGTAACATCTTTAAAGATATATTACCCAAAGCAAAGACAGTGAAGGAAAGGATAAACAGAGGGTACTACATCAAGTTAAAGAGCTTCTGTACATCAAAAGAAACATTACACAAAAAAAAGAGACACCTCACTGATTGGGAGAAAAATTTTGAACATAGTACTAATGACAAAGGACTGGTCACAAAGATATACAAAGAGCTGGTGAAAGGCAACAAAAAACAAAGTGAGTAACCCCATCAAAACATGGACAGAAGAGCTAAAAAGATACGTCTCCAAAGTAAGATGAAAAGCAGATTGTCAAAAGGCATATGAAAAATGTTCAGTATAACTTGTAATAAGGGAAATGCAAATTAAAACCACAATGAGACACCATCTCACACTAGTGAGAATGACACATATTAAAACAACTAGCAGTAACAAATGTTGGTGAGGATTTGCCTATAATTCTAAAGCATCTTTCCTTCTCTTCTCATTCTGTAGTTTTTTTTCAGCCCTTAGGTACAGGCTGTGAAAAATCTCAGTATGGACATTTACTTGTAATTTTGTTTTCACTGAAGCAAGATAGTGAGTAAGCCACTCAAGTTTTATTATTTCACTAATGTGGGCAAAGTTCTAAAGAATCAAGCTGACTCTTTGGAAAATACATTATCAGATTTTTTTTGACTTTTTCCATATACAAACGGAAAACTTTATAGGGGCAATTTCTCCTTCCTCTAAATGTTGATGGCTGCCAGAATGCTGTTGAAATATAATTCACACTGAACACAGTGTGATAACAATGGCTCTTTCTCTGTTTATTGAAAACAAAACATGCATGAGAGTTCTGGTCTGGAAGCTGCCTTTTCTGTAGTTCTGATGACAGTAGTGTTGCTGATATAACACTGTAGTTCTGATGACTGTAGTGTTGCTGATACAACACCTGATGCTGATCAAGACTTGACTTTTTAACTTTTATTTATATATTAATTTTTTTGAAAAACAAGCTTCTGAAATGCAAACTTGGTCATTGTTCACAGTAGGCTCAGGATCTGCCATATGTTGTTAGAATTGCTTATCCTACACCACTGTTAGGTTTCCATGTGAATGCCAGTATAATCTGTAGCAATTTTCTGTAACTTCAGGTTTTGGTTATGGAGGGGCATGACCCTGAATGTTCCCAGCACTTGGATGATGACACAGCAAGACCTGGTTACCTCTCTCAAAAGGAAGGCTAGTGCTTGACTTTGACCACCAGGTGCTATCTTTTCAAGAGGTAGGACATTTCTCTAGAAGAAATATGTGGACATTTTCCCTGACTTATGTGTAACTATTTGCTTATATTGCAAATATATAGATATGTCAGAAATGAATAAATGTCAGACATCTGGAACCAGGTGTTATAAGTAGAGTTTACTCATTGATTTATTCGTATAGCATACACGCTTTGTAGCAGGTATTACATTAGGTTTTGGGGGTCTGAGAAAGAACAAGGAGATGCTTCTGACCCTCTGAGTTTACAGATTAGGGAAGTAGTTATCTATTAAGGACTTGGATAATTCCTATAAAGTGGAAGCACAAGAAGTCTGACAGTGATAGGTCTTCAGTGTGGGGGTCCAGGAAGTTTCTGGGAGCTACCTTGTTGTAGTCACATGTGGGTAGGGCAAGAGAGATAGGGCATTTATCCATTGAACAATCATCGGTAGCAAGTCTGACTCTGTCTAGCTCTGGAAGAGTTTGAGAGAGACCTTAACTAAAGGAACTACAAATTTCCTTTAAAGGATGAGATTCCATGAATTTCTCAATCTATGTATTTATTGAGTATTTACCCACGCAAAACACTATACTAGGGTGTGAGATAGACAGATTGAGGTTTAAGGGTAGAAAATAACAGAAAATAAAGATGATGTCTACTCCCAAAGAGTTCAGAATATTTGTTGGGAGGGCAAAACTCATGCACATGAAAAGACAATGGCAAACCACGTGAATTAAATAAGTGAAATCGATATGTCTTATTAGAATGGCCCAAATCTGTGACCTGATAGCACAGGAAGATGTATTTCCTCTGAGAAAATACACATCTTGAAATGACATGGTGACAACTTCAGCCAGGTGACCCTTCCTGGAATGTGGAATATCCTTCACGGAGAACAAGAATTGCCTTAATTTTTCCATATGGCCATGCCCACTCAGACAGCTTTCATGGTCCCCTTCTATTTTATGGTTCCCCTCTCTCAATTCTCTGGTCCTGGGAGGATGAATCATTGCCTTTCTTTGTGTCCACAGTAGGTGGGCATCTCTAACAGTATTTTTGTATGACCTAAGAGTGATTTATGGGTCTCTGCTAGCTTCCATTACAATTGGATTATGTTATAGGTTTCAGTTATCATTTGTTGCAGTAAAACTATTACAGAACTTAATACCTTAAAATGAAATTAACTGATCAAGAGTATGGAGGTCAAGAACATAGGTGACTTAGTGGGTATAGTTTTCTTCTTTTCCATTGATTGGTTTGGATAACTCCAGGGTATTGCGTTATCTGCCAGGGCTTCCCCTGTGTATCTGGGACCTGAATTCTGATCTGGTATGTGGTTTTGAACATATTCCAGACTCCTCTTTCCCTTTTCTAGAGGGAAGCAAGACAGTGGGAGCACTAAAAACAAGAGTACTAGCTTACATCCTGACCTTAGAATGTTTTGAATTTAACATTCTGTTTACTATACTGTAGTCTTCTTATTTCATCAACAAAGTGAACTTGGGATTGTTATCATAATCAAATGGCATTGATTTCACAAAATACTTTCTTAGAAGAAGCATACACAATAAATGTGTCATACACAACAAATGTGTCATAACAGTATTATTATATATCCCTGTAAACTTCCCATAGATATGATGATTAGCATTCTTGTAATTAATGCCCCACAGTGTAATGAATGTTCCTAAACCAGCTCCGTGAAGACAGAGATGTGCAACTGCAGAGACGTAAGTGACTGCTGAGAGGCTTTCAGATTCATAAAAAAAAAAAAAAAATCATGAAGATCTTTTCCCCTCAAATCCTTAAGTCAACTCTCTTGGTTATCATGAGATCTCGCTGAAAGATTTGAGTTGCAGTCAAATGCTACTGTTTAAAGGGCAAATAAAATTGAAATTTTATCAGGAAGAAATTTAAGATTGTTAAAATTGTGTCTAGTGGATGAGATCCTGGGAAATTGTCAGTAAACTAGTGCTTGTGCTACCTTCCTTGCCTAAGACCTACTCGTCAACTACCAGCTATCAGGTGAGAAGGATGTGAGGGTGATTCTCAGACTCTTCAAGGATGGCGCAGGGCAGGCTGAATGGGTGCAGGACTCTGGACCTCTGGCTAGGGGATTGGGTGTCAACTGAAGATGCAAGGACTGCATGGTTCCCAAAGATCTGTGGTCTCCAGTACATATGCTGTGCTTTCCTCCATGTATCCTAATACCACTTCTGAGATTTTTAAGTCCTAGAATTCTGGGAAGAGATGTATGGTTTTCTGTTTTCCTGCCTTCTTCACAGTCTGGGTGAAAGGAGCTCTTCATGCTGGGCATCTCTGTCGCCTCTTGCAAGTTGAGCACTTAGCCAGTAGGATGTTACTCCTTTAACCACTCATGAGGTTGCTATTGCTCAAGAGTTCTGTCAGTTTAAGCTCAGTTTTACAAGCTTGACGTGAGCCCTAAGGGCAAAGGGAAACAGGAGCAGACAAAGAAAATAAAAAAGGTAACGCAGAGTGGGAGTCAAGGTTGAACTTAGAGACAGTTGTTTTTTGATAAATACATCACACCTTTAATAACACAATTAATGTAAAATCAGGTAGTTTGGACTTTTAATAACACAATTAATGTAAAATCAGGTAGTTTGGACTAAGAAAATAATATTTTAATTAAAAAATTCATAGATGAATGAATTTCATCTTTGAGTGAAAAGTGTCACTTTAAGAACAGAACATATTCATCTGGAAGATAAAATGGGAGAAAGTCTTAAAAGCAAGAAGCACAGGGATCTTAGTAATTTAAGCAAAAGTAGACTTAGTTAAAGAGAGTTGGTTGATAAACTAGTAATGTTCATTAATGTAGGGAAACTAATGTCTTCTTAGGTCTGAGTTGATGGGGTATTGAGTGAATGGTAAGTTGTTCAGCTGAATTCCAGATAATAGTGAGGATTTCATAGTCCTAGATGTGGTCTCAATGCTATGGGGCAAGTATGTGTCAGTCACTGTGCTTAAAAAGGCAGGAAACAATATGCAAAGGGATTAGTCCTTTTTTATGTTTGAGCTTCATGTTCTTTTTATTGGTATGGCAGACTACACTACTGGCAGACAGGAACAAAATGTTTTGGCTTGATGCCAAAAGACAGAAACATTGGCTAGGTATTAAAGTACCATAAACAATAAGAATAGTTGAAAAACATCTGTGCTATCTCAGGTGTTGGTTGAAATACCAGTCTTTAAAATGTTCACAGGAATAATTAAAAATAGTAGTAAGTGTAGTCAATAGGCTTCAGAATGCCAGCTCTCAGAGTCAGAGCTCCTTGCTTTGAAAATAAAGTATAATGTGACTAGCAGTTTATTCAATTTTATATAGGGTTTACTCCAAATTTTATTGATATATCATTAGCTGCTTCATTGGCCATAAGATTTTATAATTTTATCTTTGAAATGGATGCTCTAACAGATGGAGTTCTGGGAGAGATCTTTGTGTGGAAAGGGGTCCACTAACTTGCCTCTAAAATGGTTCTGCCCATTTTTTTTTTTACTAGTCAGACAATAGCTCCCAGGTCCCTTGGATGTGTGGTCCTATGACTGAGACCTCTTCATGGAATAGAACAGAATGAGTGTGTGCCATGTCTAAGTCTGGCCCTAAACTTTTGCATTTGTCTCTCTATGCCCATTTTCTTGAAACTGACCTTGAGGCCCTAGGCGACAGCAGACCCATAAGATGCCTATTGACTACTATATGACAACTGAAGACTACTGACTACACTTACTACTATTTTCAATTATTCTGTGAACATTTTAATTCCTTTGTGTGGGAGAGTTGCTTATTCACCAGAACCTCTTGCGGTCCCATTGTGCTTACAAGAATAAACTTTGATTGCATCAACTCATTGAAATACTAGTGCTTATTTGTCATAACAACTGGCAATACTCTAAGATTGAGGACATGGAAATGATCACTGCATGTCCTACATGGAAATTTTGTCTTGGCATATTTGAGTGTTTTTTTTCTTTTTTTAAGATTTATTTATTTATTTATTTATTTATGGATACAGAACTGGGTACAGGCCAGAGGTGCAGGGACGGTGAGAGGATTCACCACACACAGAGCGGGAAGCAGAACAGGCAGATAGATGAAGTACACTGCTGAGGGGAGCAGTGGGCGGGCCAGGAGAGGTCTGCTGCGCCATGTGGGTCACCTCCAGGGTAGGTGGGGATTGAACTCATGCAGAAGTGGCTTTAGTTTCCTAGTGCTGTGCTTTAACCCATTGCACCACCAGGGAGGGCCCATTTGAGTGTTTTTACAGAACTATATTAACTGTGTATTATACTTTCCCACCCCTTGTATCTTTGCATTCCACCTTTTTTTTCTCCCTTCCCAAGATATTGTAGAATCACATGGTTAGCTGGAAAGGGACACTGGGCATACTTCTGTTAATCTGGTGTGTTCCAATAATGTCTGCCACTTTCTGGGGTCTGTCTAAACTGTGAGATGCAGTTACAGTCTCTGTTCTCTTCTTGCCTGTTACTGGACACTAACTCAGGTAAATGTCATGTTGAATACCTTCATGATAGAGGATTCTGTTCCTTCAGTAGTCATCCATTTGATTTAAATAACTATAATTATTAAGTATATCTTCCTAATATTGAATATGAATCTATCAGTAGTACCTGCTAATTGGATCCAGTCCTAAGAGCCTCCCAAAAGTTGAAAGATGCTTCTTTCATTAGGAGTTCTCTTTGGACTAAATGTACTAAGATCTTCTCATTCCTGTTTTCACCTGACTTGGGGGTTCCACCTCCTTGGGAGCATTCCAGTGTTTGCCTACCTGTCATTTTAGTTTCCTCAACCACTTAAAAAATAATATAATAGTTTATTTTTACATCATTTTGTGCATTTTTTTTCATCTCAGTTGTAATCCCCATGGGCTTCCCATCACCAAATCACCCATGTGCCATCATCATAGTCCAATGCATTTCCTTCCCCCCACTGTTTTTGATCCCATTCCCCACCCCACCCCCATAAAATGTTTCTGGAATTATTATTATTATTATTATTATTATTATTATTATTATTATTATTATTATTATTATTATTATTATTATTATTATTTTCTCACCTGGTCTTTTATACTCCTGCAACGAGTGAAACCATCTAGTATTTTTCCTTTTCTTCCTGGCTCATCATATTAAGCATGATCTTTTCCAGCTCTATCCATGTTGCTGCAAAAGGCATGTGTTTATCTTTTTTGGTTGGTGAGTAATATTCCATTGTGTATATGTACCACATCTTTTTAATCCAGTTATCCACTTTTGGGCATTTGGGCTGTTTCCATGTCTTTCCAATTGTAAATAAAGCAGCAATAACATGGTGGTGTAGGTATCTTTTTTAATCAGTGTTTTTGTGTCTTTTGGGTAGATACGTAGGAGTGCGTTAGCTGGGTCATATGAAAGCTCCATGTTTAGCAGTTTCCTCAATCATTTTAATACATCAATGCCCCAGAGTTCCAGGGACTTTCATCTCTTACACTTTAGTTGATTGTTCTTGGTTCCCTTGTTGATACTACTTGATCATATTTGCATGGGCTTATGCCTGGGCTCTCAACTCTATTGATCTATGTATCAGTTCTCCCTCTTTTTTCTTCTTCCTTAAGATTGTTTTGCCTTTTGGACACTTTTTACATTCCCTACAAATTTTAGGATTATCTTTATATATTTTTTTGTTTTATATATCTATATATAAAACACATGCATATATGTGTTGTACATTTTTTCATGTCAGTTGTAATCCCTGTGGACTTTCTACCACCATGTCACCCATGTGCCATCACCATAGTCGAAGTGCTTGTCCCACCCCAGTTTTGTTCCTACTTCCTTTTCCTCCCACCCCCATAAAATTTCTCTGGTTTATAGCTGTTAGTTGATTTTCATTTTGAAATGCAGATGGCCTATAGGTGTATGAAAAAATGTTCAGTATCACTTACAATAAGGGAAATGAAAATCAAACCACAATGAGATACCATCTCACACCAGTGAGAATGGCACATATTTAGAAAAAAAAAAAAAGAAAAAAAGAAAAAAAAAGAAACAAGAAATGTTGGTGAGGATGTAGAGAAAAAGGAACTCTCCTATGCTGCTGGTGGGAATACAAACTGGCCAACCACTATAGAAAGCTATTTGGAGATTTATCTTCAACTTCTGTCCTTGTGATATATTTTTATTATTCTTTGCCTTTCTCTGAAATTCACTGTCTTTTCTTTTACTTTTCATATGTTTTAGGATTGTGAAAATTTGACAATGGTACAGTGAAAAACAGTCTTACAGAGTGTAAGAGTTATTCACCTCCATCCCACGGATGGCGATGTTACACCTTTTCTCTCACATTTCAGAATATTAACTGAATGTTAGTAGCATTTTGTGTGTGTGTGCTGTGTGCTGTGAGATGGAAGGAAATAGAAATTAAATCTCTCTTTTTTTCCACAAGCCACATGCAGATGGACTCTTATGTGAAAGGTTTTCTGTGCCCACTCTCTAAACAGCCCTGAGAGATATTTTGGTTTCAGCAACTGGTAACTGAGACATCTCTTAAGTACAAGCATGCCTCTGTGCCCATCATGGGGCTGTTTTATTTGATGAGGACCACAGCTCTCTGGCAGATTTTGCTGAGTGTGGTCAGGAAGGTCCCAATTATAAATGATTCTCTAACCAAGTGTTATAATACCACACTTTGTGATTAAAATGCAACACATATTCACAAACTGTCAAACTGAAAAATTTCTTTTCACAACCTTTCTTGAAAGTTTGTTTCTTCACCTCCTTGAGTGTCTTCCTATTAAGTCTATCCTGATTACCTTTACTATTCCATAAGCAAACTGGTCTCGTATCCCTTTGATTAGTGTCATCTATCAAGAAAAGTGGGCATGATTATCCGCGAATGAATTTTTCATTTGCTTTTCTTCTCATGGTATCAATTCTTATTCTCACTCTGCAAGACCACTTTCATGATAATCAATTCTGTGCCAGAAAACGGGTAAATGAGGAAAAGACCAGCAAAATGAGAAAAAAGACAACTCTAGAGAAAGCAATTTTTGTTTGTAATCCATTAATACTTGCTCCTTTTCTTGGGTACAAACAAACTTGAAACACTTTCTTCATGTATGAATTGGTTTTCATTTTGTAGTTACCTTCTTGATTTTGTTTCAAGTCTGTGTTGCCTGATGATAGCATATACCACAAATTTCTTTTCACTGCTGTATATTTTTACATTTTTTTAAAAAAGATTTATTTATTTATTCATTCAGAA
>NW_004567107.1:66765374-66766572 GCF_000260355.1 Condylura cristata | reverse complement strand
AAGTCTTCCTTTTTTGGTTTACCTTATAGTTAAATTACAAAAGGCTGGAAAGCAGACTAACATGGGTCCAGATCAGTAGAGAGAGAGGGAACTGAGACAAAAGAAAGGAATAACCTAAGGTATAATAAAAGTACCTAGAGGATCCTAATTATGTAAATATATCCATGCATTTGACTATAAATATAAAGAATACTTAACAAAGAAAGAGAAAGGAAAAGTTTTACTTGTCAAAGACCCCCATAGATAAGTGTTGGAGACCTCTAATACATAAAGTGCTCAGACAAGGAAAATGTTGGGGTTGTAATGGGAAGACTGGTCAACAAGGACAGGAAGACTGGCCCATGTCTAGACTGAGATGTCCTTCCTTGTGTCAGCAAAGCTAAGCCTGAAGAACAGCAAGATTTGAAGGAGTAAAATATAGCTGATAATGCAGAACCTTAGTGGTGAATGTGTGTCAGACAAGGCTAAGTACTAAAAAAAGATTCATGATTTGAAACTAACAAGAAAAAAAGAAAAACATTTTATCTTAAACTCTATTTTGTACTTGTTCATTCTTTATTGTCAAGTTCTTTTGGTTCCTTTCCTCAACCCTGCTCACTGGAGCTGGGCTCTGACAGGTAAGGTCAGAAAATTGTTATCAAACTAAGGAAAAAAGTAGTTTTTACAAGTGAGACAGGAACAAGATTGCTATAAGATTATGTGAAAAATAGCTGTTATTTGGTAAGAAAAAACAACTCATTGGGAAAAAAGAGATGAGGCAATTTGTAGGAAAAAAGTATAAGTGATCAATAATTATATTTTTAGATGCATAAAATCACTAAAAATGATTTGAGAATGAATTTTTTTTCACCTACTAGATTAGGAAATATTTCAATATATTTAGCATTACATATTGATGTGGATATGGAAGAAAGGTAACTCTATCTTCTACATGAAATCTCTGGTTAGTATTTAACTTTGTAGTGCCATTTTCTAAGGTACTTTACCTAACCTTACGAAGTTGTACACATCTTGTAAGCCAACAACCTTACTTCTTGTTTTCTATCCAAGAGAAACATAGTCCAGTGCATGCAAGAAGTCATGTGCCCAAATGCTTCCTATGGTATTTTGTGAAATAGTTTAAAAATGAAAATAAACCTTGAATTTACCCATGAATGGGGTAATAATTTCATAATTCATCCTATGGAATATTATGCAG
>NW_004567107.1:66739406-66763869 GCF_000260355.1 Condylura cristata | reverse complement strand
AATTGTAAAGAAATTTAATCTTGGTTAAGAAATATTAGACTATCTATAAAGTAAATTCTGAAATTGCTATGGATGTTAGTTTTATCTATTTTGCGAAGGAAGGAACTGAGGACAGAGAGGTTACGTATCTCACCCCAGGCCTCTGAATGACTTTGGCAGTGAATTTTATATTCCTCAGGTAAATAGTGGCTCCAAGTAGATTGAAAATCAACAAAGTAGGGCTTCCCTTGTGGCACAAGGGGTAAGTCTCAGCACTATGAAGCTCTCCACAGTCACTGCGGCACAAGTTTGAGGCCCAGGTAGGGGTGTGACCCCCATGGCGCAGCAGACCTCTCCTGTCTCACCCCTACTCCCCTCAGCAGTGTACTTCATTGATCTGTCTCTTTTGCTCCTCACTCTGTCTCTGGGTATTCCTCTCACTGCTCCCCCTCCCCCTGTTCTGGCTTGTACTACAGTTCTTGTATACATAAATAAATGAATCAGAAAAAAAAAAAAAAAAGAAGAGGAAGAACAACAAAGTAGCCTCTTAGGACCTCCACAGTTCCTCAGGGGCTGCTTAACAGAAGGGCTGATAGAGCTGCTGCTTCTCATGACCATTCTGGCAAATGATCACTTTTAAGCATGGCTGTTTGGGTTCAGACCTTCCCATTTAAAGTTGTTAATTCATGGAGGACTCTGAAATTTGGTCAATGTTTACTTTTCTTGGTCTTCCATGACCTTAAACTATTTAAATTCTATTTTTCAAATGGTATTTTAAAGTCATTATTTTGATGAACAACAACAACAACAAAGTTAAATTATCAGAAGTAGAGATTCTAAAGTTACACATCTGCAAAATGTAGAAATTTAAAATGAAAATATTTTAATTATTTATAAAAATTTAAAGCAAATTGAGTTAAGTGCTATATTCCCATAGTTTTGAAGTATCTACATAAAACAAAGATAAAATAAGGGTAGAATGTTGATCTGTATTTGTCTTTTTTTTCTTTTATATTTATGGAATTTCTTGAGTTTACATAGGATTGCAACATTATTTAAGTTTGTATAAAATATGCAAAACCTTTCTGTAACTGAAATAGGATCTCTCTTTCTCCATTTCCTTTGCTTTCCTCCCTCCTTGTACACACACACACACACACACACACACACACACACAGACAGAATCTTCTCCAAAAGCAAAAAGGAAATCAGACTTGGAAACTCAAAACACCTCAAAAACACATAGCCATATTTCAGCTGAAACTACAAAAAAAAAAAAAGCATAGTGTTTTTACATTCCTCTTGCCTGCCCCTCATCTTCTCAGCATTGTCCAATGAGATTGATAGAGGCCGGAGACCCAGGCTCAGAAGGCCCATTTACAACAGTCCAACTGGATAGCAGGCTCAGCTGAGGACACATCTGGAACTCATTTCCTGCCTTGGTGGACAGTGGACGCTGCACAGCAGCCGGCATTCCCTCCTGTTTGCCT
This sequence comes from Condylura cristata, assembly GCF_000260355.1. Taxonomy (NCBI): domain Eukaryota; kingdom Metazoa; phylum Chordata; class Mammalia; order Eulipotyphla; family Talpidae; genus Condylura; species Condylura cristata. The sequence goes on along the minus strand of NW_004567107.1, from coordinate 66,762,400 downwards.
GCCCACTGCCTCTCATGGCTACAAATGTAGAACGTGGCGGCTAGTGAAAGTGTTTATGTATTTATGTGACCACAGGTATGTGCCCTTGGTGACAGAGCTCCGACTGCATGTTGCATTGTCCTGGAATGTGTGACGGTGCCAGAGGGAGCGGCCCTGAGCTTGTGATGTCACTGCCAGGAGAGGGAATGTCCTTTGGTGTGGAACATGGTTTCAAGAATATGATTTTAGGATCTCTTCTGTATTTGGTTTCTTTTGGGTTTCTTGGGCATTTAGGAATGACACTTCCAAATTTAAATCTGTTATTTTTTTGGCCCAATATTAGGAGATGGCCTATTTCACATACGAAAATTCCTTAATTCTCTGTTAAGAATATAGTTTAAATATATATATATATATATATATATATATATATATATATTTAGTTACTTATGCTTAGAAGAACTGACGTGTAAGCCAAAGGTTGAGTGAGGGGTGTTGAGAGGATTCACCAGAGACAGAATTGGGAACAGAAGAGATGGATGCCGCGCCAGCACGACAGCAGAGATGGTCTGAGCGAAGGACGTCAGGATTAAAGCACACACTTCTTGGTCAGCAAGCAAAGGCACACTCTATTCTTCTCTCCTTCCCTATTTATCCCCTCCAGCCTGGAGCCTGGGGCTGGGGGTAGGCGGAAGCTCTCAGCAAGTGCATCAATAACATGCAACAATAACATGGGGGTCAAAGAACACAAGGTAGCAAACACAAGGCAGGAACACTTCCTGCCTCCTGTTTTTCTGTTCCAGCACCCATGGCTCATTCTTTGTTTCCACACAACAGTGTGCATATGATTCTGTGGGGGAGGTGGGGAGGTCTGTCCAGGCAAAGGACCCAACAATGGAGCTACTGATATATACCACTAAGGGAACAGTGGGAGAGACAGGAGAAGTCTATGGCAATATTTGGGTTATCTTCCTGGCAGGGGATAGAACTCAGCAGTGAGCACTGAGATTTGACCTCTGTGCCACAAGGACAGCCCAGAATGCATTTTCTAAAAGCAGCATTCACCCTTTAGCAGTACAGTGACAGCGAAGTGGCTTCTTTCCTGTGTGCCTTGATGTTAAGGATCTTTGGGAGAATCGTTCTGCAAGGCAGAATGACATCTATACTTGGTAAGGTCTCATCACAGCAGGAACATTCTTTCTTTCTGGGATGTTTCAGGAAGGAAAATAACCATGGAAAGCTGTTCTTAGATGCTTATAAGGTACCCAGTGCTGTGGTGGGAAATGTGAAAACAAAGTGTTATGTCATATTGTTTGCTTTTTTTGTTACTTGTTTGCTTGTTGCTTATATCTTGAAAAGTCTCAAGCTCAGCACTTTGTTAATTCAAAATAAAGTTTTCTGTAGGACCTTTCTAGGTGGTGCATGCCCTTTGTGAGTGTGTCATGGATTTTTGTTCTGGGCTTTTTCCTTACTAGCTACATAGGTTTTAATTCCAAGATTTCAGTAATCAGAATCTCATAAGCACATATCTTATTCTATGTCTGGGGTTGCACCAGCTTGTCCCACAGGCGCCTTAAGTTGAAACATTTTGCACTGAATCTAGTTTTCATCTCCTCAAAGTTACTTTTTATTCCCTCACCCAGTAATCCAATTACAAATCTTAGAGGTATTTTTGACATCCTTGTCTTCCTCAGTCTAAAACAAGATAGTCTTATCCCTTTGTTTTTTGGTTTTGAAATACATCAACGCTCACTATTTCTGAAGCTTTTGAAGCAGAAGCTTCAGTAAAGGCTGGCAGTGCTCAGAAGTATGAGAAATATTTTTATAAACCATATTTTGTGAACCCCCTTAACTACCCTGAAATGGAATTCATAAATAATATAATCTACATGACTACATAGTTTAAAAATTTATATAGAGTCCATACTTTAATAAAAAGGAAAATGCAATCATAGAAGTTGTTACTAGCATCATACATGCTACAATAGAGGAAGGCTTGGCTTACCCACAGTGTAAGACAGAATTTAGTGGTGAGTTATTATACATGTATAAAAGAATCATCAGAGGTGCGAACAGCTCCAGTCCACTCCAGGTGTGTTCAAGGGTGGCTCAAGTATTGACAATGATGTTGATGACATAATTTTCCAACAAGGTGAAACCTTCTGGTACATTTTTAAGCAAACAAAATACAATCTTTCCTTAATTTAGCTGCAAAGGGAGAATTCTTGGAAAATTCAGGATATATTAAGATCATGCCAAACTCCTTTTTGAAAACTCACTAGATTACCAAATTACTACAAAGTATACTAAGGATATGAATTAGTAGCCAGGTAAAAAGGATGATTAAGAAAGGTGGGAAGGTGTGGGGGGGAAAGGTAGCACCTCAGTGCTCCTCCAAGCTGTACCATTTTCACTACTCTAACAGCCCAGGAAATCCCAAAAATCAGCTCTGAGAGAGAAAATGTGGTGCAGACTAAATGTATATGAGACATATACAAGGCTCATCAAAGACCAAATGTATAGGTTTCCTATAATTTACTGCATCACAGCCCATCCCTCGGTCCTCAAATACATATTCCTAATCGTCAAAGGGTATAAGTGCTTTCCGCATCCAATCTATTATCATATTGAATGAAAATGTCTCTCAGAGTGAGGCCTCTTGGATTTGCAGACTTCTATTCACACCAAAAACAGGAACATGTGAAAAAACACTGCTTCACCTTTTTAGGAATCTATTATAATCAATGAAGAGATAATATCATATCTGGCTCTGAATCTCTTTTGAATTGATTAAAAAAAAAATGTTGGTTCCCCTCACTATATAAAAAGAGTAGTGAGGAACAACTTCAGAGTCAGTGAGAGATACTCATAGAGAACTTGATGGGAAAGGAGGAACTTTTTGGATTCTACTCTCTGACTCCTGACAGGGGTTGCTGGAACAAAGGTTGCAGCAAAGTCACTATGGACGAAGTCCAGATAGGCCCACTCTTTTTCCCTTGGTTGATTTTGATTGTAACCTGGCCTCAGCTTGGCTGAAACTATTTGTGGGTGGGACATCCTTCTACATGCCAGACACTAAATTTTCTTTTCCTTCTTTCATGCCACATGTAAGTACTTATAAAACTTTCTGTTGTTGTTTCTATGTATATACTTTGGGTCTTTTTTCTGTATTCATAATAGTGCAGGTGAGAAATTATAAATTAGTTCACCCTGTATCCCTGTCCCTCTTTCTGTCCTATTCCCACTGCATAACTCATTTTTCATTACTTTACCCAGTGTGGCCTAAACTACTCTACATTTGTTTGGTGACTTTGCTGGTCCAGACTGTGACAGCAATAGTAGTCTCGCAAGTGCTCACCCCTCGGCCCACTTGTTTTCAGATATAAGGACACACAGGCACAGCACTGAGGGCTAATTTACCATCAGGAAATATGCTACATTCATCATTAGTCCAAACTTAGCTAGAGATAGTAAACACACAATCAGTCACAAAAGACCCTTAGGGATTTTGACATAAAGGTTAAAAACAGTTAAATTTTCTGGTCCACACTGCTTTTGATTTTATCCCTGGTCCTGGGACCATTGCCTTAAAAAGGGAAAACTTTGAAGTTCTATGGGGAAAAAAGAATACTTACTTTTCCCTAGCCCTTCTTCCCTTTCTTCCTCAGAAAAAAGATAGAAATTTATTCGCTGGGGGCACTGCCTTAGCCCTCTAACATTCACTTTGAATGTGAATATAAACTACAAAGGATTTATGTTAACTCTATATACTTTTATTTCTCCTTGTTTTAAATAACCAATGTTTCAACAGCCCGTACATTATGATTTTTTTAATTTCTCATTGAGGTAACACTGGTTTATATCATTGATGTTTTGGAAGTACAGGAACGCCTTATCCAGTGATGTTACCAGAGCACTTCCACTGCAAAGCACCTAATAATCCATTGTGCTTCCTACTGGCTAAATACACTTCTTCTGCCCACCCCCTCCCCAATGCCTGAGCTCTATTGACAGCTAGATTTTGAGTTTGGCTTCACTGTCCCTTAGCCTGTTTTCTCTATATTACACATATAAATGACATCGTCTATTTAATATTTGTCTTTCTCTTCATAGTTTTACTTAGTATAACCCATTACAGTTCCATCTATGTTGCTGTGAATAATACGCTCATCTTTTTTGATCACTGTGCAGTACTCAATTGTGTATGTGCATAGGGGATATGTGTATGTGTGTGTATCTATCTATCATCTATCTATCTATCTATAAATCACAGCTTCTTGATCAACTCATCTGTTTTGGGGAATTTAGGTTGTTTCCATAATTTGGACTTTGTAAATTGTGCTGTGATGATCATGGGAATACAAGTTTTCCTTTGAATTAGTGTTTTTGCATTCTTTGGCTAGATACCTAAGAATGAAGAATTGCTGCCTCATATGCAAATTTATCTTAAATCTTTTATGTTTTGTAAAAGATTTACTTATTTATGCATGTAGAACTGGGATACAGGCCAGAGGTGGTGCAGGGGAGGTGAGAGGATTCACCCGAGACAGAGTGGGAAACAGAACAGCCATCTGATGAGAGAACACTCTTCCAATCCAGGAGCAAAGGGTAGCTTTCATTTTCTTTATGTCTCCTATTTTTTATAATGTCTTGTAATTTTCTTTGTATAGGTCTTTCACCTTTGTTACGTTTACTCTTAAATATAATTTTTGTTGTTGTTGTTGTTGTGTGTTTGTAAATGGGATCATTTTCTTAATTTCTTCCTCTGGAGCTCATTGTTTATATACAGGAACTGATTCTATAGCCTGCCACTTTGCTGAACTTATTTGTTGTTTCCATTTGTTTTTCAATGGAGTCTTTAGGTTTTCTGTGTTTATTATTATGCCATCTACAGCTAACAATAGTGTTTAGTCTTACCTTTTATACCTTCATCTTTCCTACTTGCTGTAGCTAGAACTACTATATTGAAAAGTAGTGGTGAGACTGAACAGATTTGTCTTGTACAGATTTTAGCAGAAAAAAAATTATTTTTCATAATTGAGAATGTGAGCTGTGAGTTTGTCATATATCACCTTTATTATATTAAAATAATTTCCATCTATCTACATTTTTCAAGAATTTTCATCACAAATAGATAACAGATACTACCAAATTCTTTATCATTTGTTCATGTGATATTACAATTTTTACCTTTCTTTTGTTGATGTGGTGAATTACAATGATTAATGAACCATTCTCTTGTTCCCAGAATAAATCCCACTTTGTCATGATGTATAATCCTTTTAATGCACTCTTGTATTCAGTTTGCTAATATTTATGAGGATTTTTTCATCTGTGTTCATTAGGGAATTCGATCTGTAGTTTTTTTGTTGTTGATTTTGTCCTTGTATAGTTTTGGTATTAAAGTAATGCCAGCCTATTTTACAATGTTCAATTGTTTAGCATGTATCATTCCAAAATGTTTATTATATTTTAAACTATGATTTGAGTTTAATATACACACACACACTCACACACATGGTATATGTTATTGGCTGAATTATATCCCCTGGAAATTCATATGCTGAAGCTCTGGCTTCCAGGACCTTATTATGGGCTATATTGGGATAGGATAGAGAACTGGGTTTATTCACTTATAAAAGAAGAAGTTTGAACACAGAGACAGCATACAAGAGGAATCCTAGATAAAGATGAAAGCAGTAGTTGGTGCTTGTCAAACCAAGGAATCCAAATATTGCTGGCAAACTTCCATAAGTCATGAAAAAATACCTGGAACTAATTCTTTCACACACAATTATAAGGAACCAACTTTGACAACACATTCATCTTGGTCTTTTAGTCTACAGAATTGTTAGACAATACATTTCTGTTGCTTAAACTACTCAGATTATGGTATTCCTTCTGGCAACCCTAGCAAATTAACACAGTAATGGTCTGTGTTTCAGTGTTTTAGGTAACAAAAAGACCAGAAGCTCTTAAAGTTAAGCAAGGGCTAGGATAATTGAAGAGTTGCCTTCCATAGAGATGTCATTCATATGGGAGACAAAAGGATAGCACACTAAAGAGTGTAGGCATTTACATATAAATTGTGCTTTTCCTGTGAACCTCATCTAATAACAGCAAACACATATATGTGTGTGTATGCATTAAATTAGATGTGTGATTATAGTTTTGTTCCTATCTATAAAGAAAAGTTGTATAGGAGTTCCTTACCCACCATACCCACATCTATGGTTTCACCTTTTGCACTTTTAGTTATCTCTGGTCAGCCATGGTATAAAATTTAAATGGAAAATTCCAGGAGAAAAAAAAATCCTAACTTTTAAATTTTGGTCAACCAATGAAATCACAAACAACTGCTTGGTCACATCCTGACAGGAATCACCCTTTGTCCAATATATCCATACTATATGTAGTAATCTAATACAACATCACAGTGTCTATGTCACTTGCCTTGATTCATCTCAACACATTTTCATTGCACCATATAACATCATTACCAGACATGTGACTGTAAAACAATAAAGTAGTTTGGAATAGAGAGATATAAAGACCACATCCATGTAACTTTATGTATACATATATACATATATATATATATGTGTGTGTGTATATATATCTATATATCAGTTTATTTTTACATCATTTTGTGCATTTTTTCACCCTAGTTGTAATCCCAGTGGGCTTCTCATCACCAAATCACCCTGTGCCATCACCATAGTCCAGTGCATTTCCCTCCCCCCACTATTTTTGATCCCATTCCCCACTCCACCCCCATAAAATGTCTCTGGAATATAGCTGTTCATTATTATTATTTTCTTGCCTGGTCCGTTAAACTCCTGCTATGAGTGAAACCATCCGATATTTTTCCTTTTCTTTCTGGCTTATTTCACTAAGTATGGCAATAGTGGACACCCTTGTCTTGTTCCTGATCTCAAGGGAAAGGCTTTTAGCTTTTCTCTGTTGAGAATCTTATTGGCTGTGTGTTTGTCATATACAGTTTTTACCATGTTGAGGTATGTTCATTAGGGAGGTTGGTCTGAAGTTTTCTTTTTTTGTGTTTTCTTTGTTAGATTTTGGTACTAGTGTGATGTTGGCTTCACAGAAAACATGTGGCAGTTTTCCTTCTTTTTCTATTTTTTGGATGAATCTGTGTAGAATAGGCACTAACTCTTTTCTGAACGTTCAGTAAAATTCATTTGCAAATCCACCTGGTCCTGGGCTTTTATTTTTGGGAAGGTTTTTGATTACTTCTTCAATTTCCTTGCTTGTAATTGGCCTGTTTAGTTGTTCTATTTCTTCTTTATTTAGCTTTGGGTGTTTGTAGAGTGTAGGAATTTGTCCATTTCTGCTAAATTGTCCTACTTGTTTGCATATAGGTGTTCACAGCATTTTCTGATTATTCTTTTGATTTCTGCTGGATCTGTTGTGATTTCTCCTCTTTTGTTTATGATTCTGTTTATTTGTGCTTTCTCTTGTTTTTTCTTTGTGAGCCTGGCTAGTGGCCTGTCTATCGTGGTTTTTTTTGAAGAACCGATTTTGGTTTCATTGTTTTTTTGGACTGTTTCCTAACTTCCATTTCATTTATTTCTGATTTGACTTTTATTATTTCCTGTCTCCTACTGGCTTTTGGGTTATTTTATTGTTCTTTTTCCAGTTCTTTAAGGTGGAACATTAGGTTGTTTCTTTGAGATATTTCTTGTTTCTTTTATGTGAGCCTGTAATACTATGTATTTTCCTCTTATAAACTGCTTTTTTGTGTTCCATAGTTTTGGTGACTTGTGTCATTGTTGTCGTTCTTCTCCAAGTATTTTTTGATTTCTTTTTTGATCTCCTCATTGAACCAATGGAAGTGTAGATTTCAGCCATGTAACTTTTATTACAATATGTTGTTATAATTGTTTTCTATTATTATGTTATTATTAATTTCTATAGGAAGTGCTGTGTCTAATTTATAAATTAAACATTGTCAGCATAAGTAGTTTGTATAGGGAAAATACAGTATACATGATGTTCAAAGCAACCCATAGTTTAAGGAATCCACTGTGGGTCTTGTGACATATTTCCCACAGATGAAGTGGTAACTGTAATTAGTGACAAGATTTTTTTCAAGAAGTAGGTTTATTTTAGAAATGAGAAATAATCAGTAACTGTACTTGGAAGCATGGTAGAGTTTTAACTGGCTGTGCTTAGTAGCCTTGTGACTGAAAATGGAGCTCCATCTTCTTACATCTTGCATATGTATGTGTGATGAAATGGGTTCCAAAATCCAGCTTGAAATGGAGTGCATGGCCTACCACCAATGTAATGAAATGAATAGTCCAGAATTATGGGCACTGAAAGAAGAAGCAGACCTTTTAATATCCAGTTTCATAAAAAGCAATGCATTTAAAAATAATTTGCAAACTGGAAAGGCTATTAAAAGGGTCCTTTTACTTCTCTGTCCCATGTGTCACATCTTAAACGTTTAATGAGAGTTGTTCATTGAGTCTAGAGTTTAGCCAAAGACATTCGGTTTGAGCAAAAAAGAAAAGCACTGCTAAAATGATCATATTCACTTTGTACCTTTAATTTTCTTAGTGATGATGGATGATTCTGAAATTGAGTCTTTTGCAGTTTATCACCTTAAAATGCCTATAGGAAAGTTTCTATGTGCTTAAAAAATTATATTTTAAGAGAAAAATTCTGAATATCAACACACTGTTAATTTCCTACATATTAAAACTGTACAACCTTATAGATGCCTATATTACTGTATATTTTACTATTAATTCAAAGAAAAATATATCTGTACATAAACTATACATATTACAGAATTTTACAATTTTCCCATGTGCCCAAACAAGAGAGTATAAAATTATTTATAATTCTTTTGGCATACCATTTGTGAAACTGGCAATTTTTATGTAAGCTTCTTAGACACATTTAAAAACTATATACTTTTTTTGGCTGAATTTTAATGTTTTTTTTTTTTTAAGATTTTTTATTTATTTATTCATACAGAACTGGGTACAGGCCAGAGGTGCAGGGGGTTGGTGAGAGGATTCTCCAGAGACAGAGTGGGGAGCAGAACAGGCAGATCAACGAAGTACTCTGCTGAGAGGAGCAGCGGGCAGATCAGGAGAGGTCTGCCATGTGGATCACCTCCGGGACCAGGGATTGAACTCACACTGAAGAAGCAGCAACCAGCTTGCAGTGCTGCGTCCTAACCCATTGTGCCACCAGGGAGGGGTCCTTTAAGGATATATTTTAATAATGCATCTAGAAAGTTACCAAAATACTTGTATTTCTCTTACTTTATTTGTTATACCTATTTGTCATTTATGAAATTGTCTGGAATAAGTTAAGCAATTTTGCAAACACAGCAAGATAATCACATAGAACTCTAAAGAAGTGTTAAATATTTTATCCAGTTTAGTTACTTGAAAAGAATGATGCGTACTCTTTATGACACCACTGATATTCTTTGAGAAGTTGATAGACACAAAAAAATAAAACTTTACTTAAAATTGTTCTATTTTATCTTTGTGATTGATTTCTTTGTGTCTTTGACCAAAATCCCTTTTTATATACCTCTTTATGACCACTATCAGCTCTGATTAAAGAGGTGTTAATGATTCAAGATGCACTGACTGCTTAATCTCCCAAACATCCTCAGATATCCTTTATTCCAGCTTGCTTTCTCTGCCCTCTCTGCCTGGAATGCTTTTCTGGCTTCTTCTTCTCACCTTTTACCCCATTCTTTATGCCTTCAGAATCTTCATGGTTTCTGCCTCAGCAAAAACTTTCTGGACCTCTGCTCACAAGATCAGACCCCTGTTCATTTATTTCTTGTGACACATCTCCTTTATATATCGTAGATGTACTATTACATTAACTTGTATGAGGGTATGGTTAATGTCTCTCTCTATCTGTCATCTGTAGCTTCCATAAACACAGAGGTTTTGTTTGATTTTTGTTTACCTGATTAATGGATAACCTAGCCCACAGTAAGAAATTACTAAATTATTAAATACACAATAAATAAAGTTGAATAAATAGATGAAGTATAGTTTTATGACGTAAGCATTTTTGGTTTGAAAGCTTTGTATTAAGGAATCTGCTATTATGAATAAAAGGTATTAAGTTCTACCGAATACCCACTGTGTCACTCAAAATCAGTCACAGGTTCACTGGATTGACCACAGACTAGTCCTTATGCCTGAATGCAGAACATAGGTTTTTTTTTTTTTTTTTTTTTTAAAGATTTATTTATTTATTCATACAGAACTGGGGTACAGGCCAGAGGCTCAGGGACGGTGAGAGGCTTCACCAGAGACAGAGTGGGGAGCAGAACAGGCAGACTGACGAAGTACACTGCTGAGGGGAGCAGCGGGCGGGTCAGGAGAGGTCTGGCTCGCCATGTGGTCTCCTCCGGGGCAGGCGGCAGGCGGGAATCGAACTCATGAGGAAGTGGCTTCAGATTCTCAGTGCTGTGCTTTAACCCGCTGCGCCACCAGGGAGGGCCCATAGGTTGTTTTTTTTTAGGAATCAAGAGTCCTTCTATAGCAGTGTGTTATTTCCGTACATGATTAAAGTCTCTTGGAAAACGAAGGCCAGGTGTTAATTTACTTTTGCATATTCTTCATTCATTTAAAATGTGACTAGTCACATTCATTTTACACTAAGACCTGATAGTAATGAATGCAAATGCTTTGTCTATCTTTGTGTGGTAGGCAGTCTACAGCAACAGCACATGGCTTTAGATTGTTTGTCTGAGAATCACTGGGCTGGTTATTAGATCCTACGTTCTCAGTCACCAATGGGAAAGACTAAAATAAATAATTTTAGAGTATGACTAGAAAATTCTTAAACTAGAAGAAATATCTTTGATCATTTTCATTGACTCTGGAGTTTAAAGAGGCTCAAGAGTATATTTACTGAATTCAAGTTTCCTCATTTCTCTTCTCTTGTGACAAAGTGGAAACAAATTGCCCAGAATTCTAGTGAGACTTCATTTATTAGTGTCTACCGTTCACTGTGGCAGCATGGTGGCTCACAAATCAGACAAAGCTCTTGTTGTATCATTAGATATCTTACAATTGTTGTCTGTTGCCTGAGGAATTAGGAAGACTGACAGCTGATAAAAGATCACAATGGCCCAGAGGACTGATAGACAACTTTTAACCAGTGACTGAGATACATGATCTTAGTCATTTTATTCCAAAGTTCATAGCTAATATATGACTAAAATATCTTTGCATAGACTGAAAGGATCACATAAGACACTGTATGGTTCCTAAACAGTACCATTTATAGGCCCTCCCTGGTGGTGCAGTGGGTTAAAGCACAGCACTAAGAAGCATGAGTTCAGTCCCTGCTCTGGAGGTGATCCACATGGTGAGGCAGACCTCTCCTGACCCGCCTACTGCTTCCCTCAGCAGTGTACTTCATCGACCTACCTGTTCTGCTCCCCACTCTGTCTCTGGTGAATCCTCTCACCGCCCCTGTACCTCTGGCTTGTACCCAGTTCTGTAGGCATAAATAAATAAATCTTTTTTTAAAAAGTACCAGTTATATTAAAAGGCACTTAAATAAGTTATCTTTTTATTAACATTTTTAATAGGGTAGGAAAGAGAGATTGAATTAGAAGTTCCCCAAGTTCTTATTGTCATAAATGACTGAGAGTGTAGAATTAAGATAATAAAGTTAAACTTGTCCAAAGGTGAAAGGAAATGTCAGTACATTTATACAACTGCTAGCACCAGTGAAAACTCTAATATAACTATGCAGGCGAGACAATCAGTCCTATCATTCATTCTCTAAACAGAAAATAAAAATTTACCCAAATGGTTTAAGTGAAGAGACTTAATGAAGATACCACTTGCAGGAAAGCAATATTAAAGGACATAAAAAAGATACTGGAATACCTAAAGACTGGTAAGAACATGAAGTTATAACCACTTCTTTTAAGACTAGGGTGTCATGGGAGGAAATAGAACTATCAGAGTCCATTTAGAGTAGGGAGAAAAAGTTGGCTATTCTAACTGGAACAGTAGCCATGGAGCCCCATGGATTTTGCCAGAGTTGGGGTACCAAATAGGAAGGAAAAAGGGAAGAAGTTCTCTGGATCCTCTCTTTCATGCTCCAAGGGGAAAAAAAAAAAAAACCATCCAGGTGGTAAGTCAGCAGCAACGAGAGTCCAAGTGTTGAAACACCAGAAATAAATGCTGAGAATAGATTGGACTAAAGGGCAGGGGTAGGAGAATAACAGCACATACTCTTTTCTCAGGTGTCTACATAGAAATAGTCCCTTTTTGGGAGAGCTTTCTGAAATTACAAGCACCACATACTGGGATCACAGCTGATTCATTGTAGTAGCCCTCTCTTTGATATATTTCACAAGGAAGATCTGAAAATAACCTAGAATTAGAAAAACAGTGGTCTTGTCAAGTGTCTGTTAAGCTCATTAATACTGTCTCTACTGTTTTTTTCTTATTCTGTTTTGTTTCAAAATAAGTTTAAGATATGTCTATTCAATTTTTTCTTGAGAAATTTTCTCTTTTTCTTATTTTCTTCCTACTCATATTGGTTCAGTAAAATAAATAGGGAATGGGAAAATTAGTAAAACAGAAACAATACATGATCTTTCTTGTGGTACTCTGATAGAATCAGTGATAGTTGCCTCAAGGGATGAATTGAATATATCATAATCTGTTTACTTTCTTGAAAGTCTTTCAAACTGAAGAATGAATGATGCTATTTTCCTTTCTATTAGTTTAGGGTGACTTTGTCATGTCTCATCAGTAGCATTACATACACATTCAGCCTGCAGTAATAATGGTCACACTGTGCCATAATCATTTGATAAGCTCTAGCTAGTCCTAAACTTCACCAAATGATTTGATAAATTGATGTCAAGTTACTCAGGGTAGAGAGGTTTTGACTTTTTAATTTTGTTTTTGTATAATGTAAGTTGAGAAACACTGAGGCCACTAAGCAGGGTCTCAAGGTTCTTCTGATAGGAGATAAAGAATGATGAAAAGGAGGAGTTAACTGTAAGTATTATTTTTGGGTCAGGGATGAATTAATTGGTGAATCTTAGAACCCAGATCTTTTATAGATAGACCTCTATGTTCCTCTCTGCAGGTTAATCTTTGGTAGAACCACTTTGGGCACGTTGACTCATTTGTCAACATACTCTAGCCAAGAATACGAACTGACTACTCAAGTCAGATAGATTCCAAGATTCTTGTTGGCTGGAATGTGAATTTAAATGCAGACTTTTAGCATCAGGACATAATTTTCTGGCCATGTCCTAACATGTGGATAATCAGAGCAGATTCCATAAATGAAAAAATATTTTTTAAATTCCTGCATTCAGACCAACATGAATATGTTTCTGTTGACTCAAAGCTACATTTCCTCCTTAGAGATAAATTAGCTATCACCAAAAATTATGGAATTTTAAAACTTAAAAACTCCAGGCCACATATGGCTCCATCCAATAACAGTGACCCTCAGCCACCTACTAGGAAGTACTTGACCCTGGCACAAAACAATTGTTAAAAATACAGAAGATACTGGCTCTCCCTGGTGGCACAACGTGTTGGAGCGCAGCCCTACAAGCTAGCCACAGCTGCTTCAGTGTGAGTTCGATCCTGGCTCCAAAGGAGGTGATCCACATGTCATGGCAGACCTTTTCTGACCTGTCCCTACTCCCCTCAGAGGTGTACTTCATTGATTTGCCTGTTCTGCTCCCCACTCTGCCTCTAGTGAATCCTCTCACTGCCTCTGAACCCATGGCCTGTACTCCAGTTCTATATGCATAAATAAATAAATCTTTAAATATATATATATATATATTTATATATATAACACAAATAATGGAAAGATATCCCCTGCTTTAGATGAGAGAATGAACAAAGTCAAAATGGCCATCCTACTCAGATTCAATGAAATTACATAGATTCAATGCAATACCAATCAAATATTTAAATGATTTTCAAAGAATTAGAAAAAATATTATTGAAATTAATATGGAACCAAAAAAGAACCCAAATAACCAGCCCCTCCTGGAAAAAAGGGAGATAGTAGTGGCATCACATTTATAGACTTCAAACATACTATACAGTCATATAATTAAAACAGCATGGTACTGGAACAAAAACAGATATACAGGCCAGTTGAGAAGAATTGACAGCACAGAAATAAAACCTTACCTGTGTGGCCAACTAATTTGAAGAATATATGTTAGAGCAAATAAAACTTCTGTAAAGAATGATGTTAGTAAAATCGGGCTGCTAAATACAAAAGAATGAAACTGGACTACTGCCTTACACCAGAAACAAAAATCAACTCCAAATACATGAAAGACTTGAATGTAATACCTAGCACTATAAAATATGCAGAATAAACCATAGGCAAAATATTCCATACCAACAACTCCAGAGATATCTTTGCAGATTCATCCTCAGCAGCAAGGAAAACAAAGGAGAATATCAATAGTTAGAATTACATCAAACTAAAAATCTTCTGTATAGTGAACAAAACTAACCAAGACAAAGGATGCCCTACTGAATGGGAAAAGATATTTTCCTTCCATATAACTGACAAGGGGCTGCAATCAAAGATATACAAAGATGTCATAAAATGCAACAAAAGAAGTCAAATAACCCAATTAAAAAATAGGCAGAAGAGCTACATAGGCAGTTCTCTAAAGAGAACTGGCCAAAAGGCACATGCAAAATTGCTCATCATCACCTACATCAGGGAAATATAAATTCAAACAACAGTGAGAATGGCCTGTATTAAAAAGACCAGAAATTGCAAGTTCTGGCAAGAATGTAGGGAAAAGGAATGCTGGGAATGCAAACTGGCCCAGCACCTATGGAAAGAAGTATGGAGATTCCTGAAAGGAATAAAAAATTGATCTGCCATACAACCCACTAATTTAACTATTAAAAGAACAAATTTTATATCAAAAGGAAACCTGTACCCCTTGTTTATTGCTGCAATACTTACAATAACCAAGATATGGAAACAGCTCAAATGCCCCAATGAATGGATAGAGAAGATGTGGCATATAAGCACAATGGAATACCACTCAGCAATCAAAAATGTAAACTCATGCCATTTGTAGCAATATGGATGAAGCTTGATTTGATTAAACTAAATGAAGTAAGCCAGAAAGATAAAGATAAATAACTGGTGGTATCACTTATATGTGGAATATAGAGAAAACAAGGAAAGTTTCAGCGAAGACAAACATTAAGATTAACCCTTGAAAACTGGTCATAGATCTAAAGCTTCCAGACATAAGTGGGGGTGCACAGTGAACTATGATGGAGAACTACATGTGGTTTGGTGGTAGGAGAACTGTGATGACTACACTTGAGGGGAGAAATCCTATACTGTAAAATTTTTTTTTTAAGATTTATTATTTATTGAGACATAACTGGTACAGGCCAGAGGTACAGGGACAGTGGATTCACCAGAGACAGAGTGGGGAGCAGAGTAGACAGATTGACAAAGTACACTGCTGAGGGGAGCAGTGGGTGAGACAGGACAGGTCTGCATGTGGGTCACCTCCATGGGCGTGGCTCGAACTCATACTGAAGCTGCTGTGGCTAGCATTGTAGTGCTGCACTTTAACCCATTAGGCCACCAGGGAGGGCCCTACTATCAAAAAAATAAGTAAGTTATAAAGCAATTAAATAAGCAGATATAAAGCAACTAAATAAATAGTTGGGTAAGTAAAAGGAAACCAATTTAAAATAAATAAAAATTTGAGTAAAAACAAAGGCAAAACTCAATGGATATGTTTAGGACTTGTAGGAGCTCACCAGACCGGCTGTCACTTTTTAAAGAATGAGACTTAAGGGAGGGAAGAGGAGCTTGGCATTACTGAGTACCAAGGAACTGCACATTTGTCACCCCACATTCTGTCTGCATACCCATCCTGCAATTGGTTTTATGTCTTCATTTTACTTAGGAGAAAACAGGTTCAACAAGTCACCTTAACTAATCCAAGGACACAAGCTTCCAAGCAGCCAGTGCTTCACAAGTTACCTCCCTTGCCAACTGGAGGCATGCAGTGTGCTTTAATGGTGATGTAAATAGACAATTTACTTAGGCTGTTACTTAAGAAGCCTTAAAAAAAAAACCTTCCCAACCTCAAATGGTAAATCAGAGTCCATTTGTTTTTGATAAACATAAGCAATATCATGGTAAACATGATATTTAGGCAACTTTCCCTTTTTTTTTTTTAATTTGGTAAAAGATTTGCTATTTTTACCCTCCAACTATATAATGGGAAAATGTTATATTTTGTTCATATTTGAACTTACTAATGAGTTATTAGAGTTGAATTGGAATGACCTGGCAATTATAGTTCAGAGAACTAAATTCCACATAATTTTATGACCAACATAAATTTCTTAGATTTTAATTGGCTGGGCCTAATTTTACAAATGTCCCCTTTAAGATCTCCATGAGGGCTCTCAGCTTGTACCTTCTTTACAATGGAGAGGAAGTGGCCCCACTGAGCAGGTTAGTGCAGCTGTGTCTCCTGCTGAGGTTTGGTTGGTGGAGGTAGCCCTGCAGCTACCTGTTAAAAAGGAGAAATTTCAAGCCTTCTAAAGAAACTAAAACTGTATCATGCAAGACAAGAACTTGACAATTCTGTTAAATCTGATATTTTGTCAGACACACTCCCGGATATCTCTAACCGTGGTGGTTGAAACTGTTTTTTTTTTTTTCTTCTTCTTTAAGCTGCCTGAGGTGAGGATGACTCATTGCAAGGTTAATGCATTTCACCTTTCACCAAAGCTGTAACCAAAATATTTTTCCACCTTTATGACTCACCCTTTTCCCAGGCTTGTTAAATTAATAGCGGTATTAAAACAACATGCAGTGAAAGCCAAGACAGTCCCCATCATCTCACTGATGAGCTCAGATATAGCCCAGCAGTAACGTGTAGCTTCCCACATTTTCCAGGTTTAGGTTTAACTTGGACTTCAGAACTCTAAAGGGCTCCACCAGAAAATGTCCTATAACTTTTAGAAATTGTCATATAGTTTCAAAGTCACTGAATTTCTCTAGTTACAATCAAATATAGGCTTACTTGATTAAAAATAGAGGGTCTGGGCCCTCCCGGGTGGTGCAGCAGGCTAAAACACAGCACTGAGAGGCTAAAGCCACTTGATCCACATGGCTTAGCAGACCTCTCCTGACGCACCCGCTGCTCCCCATCAGCACTGTTCTTCATCACTTGATCTGTCCTGCTCCTAACTCTGTCTCTGCTGGATCCTCTCACCGCCTCTGCAGCTCTGGCCTGTACCCCAACTCTGTATGCATAAACAGACAAATCTTAAAAAAAAAAATAGGGGCAAGATGGCGGCAGAGTAACAACTATGACCGAGACAACTATGACCAAGCTTGCACAGGAATATATAAAAATAGACTATAGACTTACATGCTATGAGTTTCAACCCAAATGAGAATACACTGGACTCACTAGAAGGAAGATAACTGAGGGAGAATTGGTGATTGGGGGGGGTTCTGATAAGGGAACTCCTATCTGGAAGCACCACAGACAGGATAAGCAGAATTCTGCAAATCTGATTGGGAGAGCGCCCAGGCTCTAGTGCTGCAGACGGAGGCTTCCTACTCATTCGGCTCAGTGAGTGGAACCTAAGCTGTGGGAAAAGACTGTGCAAGTGGGCCCATAGAGCCCGGGAGGGGGGGAGAAAAATCTGGTGATCTGGTGACTGGGGCAGCTGCAAGGCTTGTAAACCTTTCACCCACCCACAGCATAGGCCTGAAGGTTTGATCCTGGCATTAGTCACTAAGTCCGGGCCAAAAAGTTCACAAACCCTCTGAGATAAAGGGGGGAAAAATGGTTAGACTGAATCAAAACAGGCCCATTAACACTCCCCCAAGTGGTAGGGAAAGACTGCTCAGGGAGAGATGGCTCTGAGTGGGCACACCCTGGAGGCCTTGAGGGAGGACTGACAGCCTGCACAACTGTGGGGGCGTGCAGAATTAGGGCTCAAGGTGTTACTGAACAGCAGTGGCTGGAAGACGTGTGAGTGAGTAAGGCACTGCCTTGCAAGGCTCACAGTGCTCAGAAAATAAATAAAACCAGTGACTGGCTCAGCCACAAGCCCAGCCGCAACACTTCTAATGCACCCTACTCCACTCAGCTGCATCCAAGCGTAGAGGGAACCTGGGACAATAGAAGGCTACCATGATCAACAGGCACCTTCCAGAGACAAGGACTCAACGAGTTACCAGAAGAAGCTGAACATCACAAGACACCCCTGAGCGTCACTGGCAGATTTGACAGACATAATTCCACATGGTAGGGGCTGGAAAAACAAGGCATATTGAAACAAAACAAGGCTCAGAATACCCTCCACAACTGAAGTGTCTGGAAGTCCCTCTGCCATCCCAGAAAGAATATCCAGAAAGAATGCCAATAATAGCAGCACCATATCTCACCAAATAGAAAGTATTAGAAAATACATAACAGGGAAAAGAACACACACAAATATTAAAGCAGTCCACAGGGGGACAATTCACCACAAAAAGGTCAGTCAGCAGAAACCACCAAAGAAATAGAATTGCTCAGCCTACCAGATAGAGAATTCAGAATCATCATGATAAGCAAACAAAAAGGAGATAAGAAGGAAAAAAATGAAATGAGGTAAGCCATCAAGGAGTTGAAGAATGCAAACAAGGAAATGAATGAAAGAAATAAAAAAGAGGAAAAAAAGATATGAGACAAGCAATCAACAAACTGAAGAAAGAAAAGGAGAAATTAAAAAAAGAAATAAAAGAAATTCAGGATAAAAGAAATAAAAAGGCCACTTTATCTCCATAAAGAATGCTGGGAAAAGAAATGAAAGCAGAATAGATGAAATGGAAGAACCGATCAGCTCCCTTGAAGACTCAGAAATAAAGAGAATTAAAACAGAAAAAGAAAGAAGTAAAAAGGAAAAGGAATGAAGAAACACTTCAAGAACTATCTGACACCATTAGGAAAGGAAATATCAGAATTATAGTTATCCCAGAAGGTGAAGAGAAAGGCCAAGGAATCAAGAAAATATTCACAGAGATAATAGAAGAGAACTTCCATAATATGAAGAAGATGAAAGTAGATGTCCAATAAGCAAGAAGAACACCAAACTACCATGATGAGAGGAGAAAAACAGCAAGACATATTATTATAAAACTTCCAAGACTACAAGAGAAGGAAAAGATAATGAGAGTGACAAAAGGGAAGAAACAAATAACCTATGAAGGGAAACTGACAAGGCTGACATCAGACTTCTCTGAAGAAACACTATGGGCAAGAAGAGAGTGAAGGGACATACTCAACAAACTCCAAAGCATTAAATGCCAACCAAGAATACTCTATCCTGCAAAGCTCTCCTTCTTCTATGAAGAAAGAATAAGGACATTCTCAGACAAACAGAAACTCCGCAATTTTGTCACTCCAAAAAATACTACAAGAAGCCCTCAAGCCAAATCCAACAAAAGAATAACCCCCCCCTCCAAAAAATACTACAAGAAGCCCTCAAACCAAATCCAACAAAAGAACAAACAAGAACAGTTCAAAACAAGGAATAAAAATACAGAAGGAACAAAAAGGCAAATGTAGGTGCCATTATATCAATATTATCTCTAAATGCAAATGGCTTAAACTCATCAATAAAAAGACACAGAGTTGCAGCATGGATTAAAATACAGAACCCAACCTTCTGCTGTCTGCAGGAAACACATCTAACTACAAAAGATAAAGCAGACTGAAAATAAAAGGAAGGAAAACAGTTCTACAAGCAAATGGACCAAAAAAGAGGGAAGGAACAGATAAAATAGAATTCAAACTAAAATAGTTTAAAAGAGATACAGAAGGCCACTACATTATGATTAAGGGGACAATACAAGAAGACATAACAACAATCAACATATATGCACCAAATGAAGGAACACCAAAATATATCAGAAAACTCCTGTCATTTATGAAAATGTATATCAGAGAAAATACATACATAGTAGGAGACTTCAACATGCCATTCTCCACAATGGACAGATCAACAGGACAAAAAATAAACAAAGACCCTACAGCTCCTGAAGAAGGACCTGGACAACATGTGTCTAACAGACATCTATAGAATACAGCACCCCAAATAATCTGAGCACACATTTTTCTTAAACCCACATGGATCATTCTGTAGGATTGACCACATACTGGTTCACAAGATAAATATCAATAGATACATTAAGATCAAAATCGTACCAACTATTTTCTTTGACCATGAAGGAATCAAACTAGAAATAAACCACGTGAGGAAGACAAGAAACCCTCCTACCACATGGAAACTGAAACCCACACTACTGGAGGATCATTGAATCAATGAGGAAATCAAAGAGAAATCAAAAAATACTTGGAGAAGAATGACAATGATGACACAAATCTCCAAAACTTATGGGACACATTAAAAGCAGTTATAAGAGGAAAATATATAGCATTACAGGCTCACATAGAAGAAACAAGAAATAAACTCAAAGAAACAACCTAATTTCCCCCCTTAGAGAATTGGAAAACAACAAAATAACACAAAATCCAGTAGAATATAGGAAATAATAAAAGTCAAATCAGAAATAAATGAAATGGAAGTTAGGAAAACAGTCCAAAAAAAAAAAAAAAAACACAATAAAACCAAAAGTCGGTTCTTCAAAAAAAACAAAACAAAACAAAACATGATAGACAGGCCACTAGCCAGGCTCACAAAGAAAAAACAAGAGAAAGCACAAATAAACAGAATCATCATAAACAAAAGAATAATCAGAAAATACTGTGAACACCTATATGCAAACAAGTTAGACAATTTAACAGAAATGGACAATTTCCTACAACTCTACAACCACCCAAAGCTAAGTAAAGAAGAAATAGAACAACTAAACAGGCCAATTACAAGCAAGGAAATTGAAGAAGTAATCAAAACCCTCCCCAAAAATAAAAGCCCAGGACCAGGCAGATTTGCAAATGAATTTTACTGAACATTCAGAAAAGAGTTAGTGCCTATTCTACACAGATTCATCCAAAAAATAGAAAAAGAAGGAAAACTGCCACATGTTTTCTGTGAAGCCAACATCACACTAATACCAAAACCTAACAAAGAAAACACAAAAAAAGAAAACTTCATACCAAGCTCCCTAATGAACACTGATGCAAAAATCCTCAACAAAATCTTAGCCCAAAGAATCCAACAATGCATTAAAAGAAGAATACACCATGAACAAGTGGGCTCTATCCCAGGTGCACAAGGTTGGTTCACCACCAGAGAATCAATTAATGTAATCCATCACATCAACTGACAGAAAAATAGAAACAACATAATCAGATCAATAGACATGGAGAAGGCATTCGACAAAGTTCAACACCCATTTATGTTTAAGGCCCTCAATATACTCGGAATGGAAGGAACATACCTCAACATGATAAAAGCCAAATATGACAAACACACAGCCAATATTGTCCTCAGTGGAGAAAAGCTGAAAGCCTTTCCCTTGAGATCAGGAGCAAGACAAAGGTGTCCACTATTGCTACTGCTCTTCAACATAACATTGGAAGTTCTAGCCAGAGAAATAAGACAGGAAAAAGACATACAAGGAATCCAAATAGGGAAAGAAGTAGTAAAACTGTCCTTATTCGCAGATGATATGTTAATCTACGTGGAAAACCCAAAAAACTCCACAGAGAAACTAATCCAAACCATCAACCAGGTTAGCAAGTTAGCAGGATGTAAAATCAACAAAAATCAGAGTCCTTCCTATACACAAACAACCAGTCAGAAGAAACAGGAAAAAAAAAAAAAACCTTTTCAAATAAAAAAAAAAAAAAGAATCAAATACCTGGGAACCAACCTAACAAAAGAGGTAAAAGACCTATACAAAGAAAATTACAAAACAATGTTAAAAGAAATTCAAGATGACAGCATGAAATGGAAAGACAGACATCCCCTGTTCATGGATGGGGAGAATTAACATCATCAAAGTGGCCATCTTACCAAAGCAATATACAGATTAACACCATTCCAATAAAAGTCTCAATTACATTCTTCAAAGAAATAGAAAAAATATTGATGAGATTCGTATGGAACAACAAAAGACCTCGAATAGTCAAAACTCTCATGACTAAAATGAAAGAGAATGGAGGCACTACAATCCCAAACTTCAAGCTATATTACAAAGCCATAATAATCAAAACTGCATGGTACTGGAACAAGAACAGGCATACAGAACAGTGGATTCAAATAGAAAACCTAGATGTAAACCCACAGGTTTATGGACAGCTAATCTTTGACAAAGGAGCAAAGAAGATATAATGAAACAAAAAAAGTTGTTCAGCAAATTATGATGGGAAAACTGGAAGCTACATGCAAAAAATGAAACTAGATCACTACCTCTCACCATATAGAAAATCAACTCGAAGTGGATTAAAGACCTAGACATAAGAACGGAAACCATAAAATACCTGGAAGCAGTGATAGGCCAAACACTACACGACATACACTTCAGTGACTTCTTTAACGATAGAGCACCCAATGCAAGGATAGTGAAGACAGGATAAATAGATGGGACTACATCAAATTAAAGAGCTTCTGTATAGCAAAAGAGACATTACAGAAAACAAACAGACATCCCACTGATTGGGAAAAAATTTTCTCACACAAAACTAGCGATTAAGTATTGATCACAAAAATATATGGAGAACTGGAGAACTGATGAAACTCAACAAAAATAAACAACCCCGTCAAAAAATGGGCAGAAGAGCTAAAAAGACACTTCTCCAAAGAGGAAATACAGATGGCCAACAAACATATGAAAAAATGTTCAACATCACTTGTAGTATGGGTGATGCAAATATAACCACAATGAGATACCACCTCACCCCAGTGAGAATGGCACATCTTCAAACAACTAGCAACAACAAATGTTGGCGAGGATGTGGAGAAAAAGGAACT
>NW_004567107.1:66720875-66739306 GCF_000260355.1 Condylura cristata | reverse complement strand
ACTGGCTGGGAAAAAATTTTCACACACAACTAATAATACAGGATTGATCACAAAGATATACAAAGAACTGATGAAACTCAACAAAAATAAACAACTCCATCAAAAAATGGGCAGATGAGCTACAAAGACACTTGTACAAGTATGTGAAAAAATGTTCAACATCACTTGCAATAAGGGTGCAAATTAAAACCACAATGAGATACCACGTCACCCCAGTGAGAATGGCACATCTTCAAACAACTAGCAACAACAAATGTTGGCGAGGATGTGGAGAAAAAGGAACTCTCCTGCACTGCTGGTGGGAGTGCAAACTAGTACAACCACTATGGAGAACTGTTTGGAGGTTCCTCAAAATGCTAAACGTGGAGCTTCCCTACGACCCAGAAATCCCACTCCTAGGTATCTACCCAAAAGACACAAAAACACTGATTCAAAAAGATACCTGCACCCCTATGTTTATTGCTGCTTTATTCACATTTGGAAAGACATGAAAGCAGCCCAAATGCCCAAAAGTGGATGACTGGATTTAAAAGATGTGGAATATTACTCAGCAACCAAAAAGCAAGAAACACATATCTTTTGCAGCAACATGGATGGAAGTGGAAAAAATCATGCTTAGAGAAATAAGGCAGAAAGAAAAGGAAAAATACCGGGTGGTTTCTCTCATAGCAGGAATATAATGGAACAGGTGAAAAAATAAAATAATGATAATGATGAACAGCTATATACCAGAGACATTTTGTGGGGGTGGAGTGGGGAATGGGATCAAAAACAGCGGGGTGTGAAATGCACTGGACTATGGTGATGGCACATGGGTGATTTAGTGATGGGAAGCCCAATGGGATTGCAAATGAGACAGAAAAATGCACAAAATGATGTAAAAATAAACTATTATATGTTAAAAAAAAATAGAGGATCCATTAAGAATCAACCAGATAATAGTTTTCTTTAGGTCAATAAGTCCAAATCTTTAGAGGGCCTTTTAACCTCCACTCTAAGTTTTGACTGGCTTCCAAAATTTGTCTCCCATTAGTTTCTGTAATTCTTC
Organism: Condylura cristata; assembly: GCF_000260355.1. Classification (NCBI taxonomy): domain Eukaryota; kingdom Metazoa; phylum Chordata; class Mammalia; order Eulipotyphla; family Talpidae; genus Condylura; species Condylura cristata. Next base: position 66,738,258 of record NW_004567107.1, on the reverse strand, counting down.
ACTTCAGCCAGACTGTCCCAACTGTGTGCCAGAAGGCCCCATTACTATACAGTTTTTGACCTTTGCATCTTTACTTATGATTTCCTTCTTACACTCATGATTACAATGTCCTCTCTGGTTCACTTATATGAAACTTAACCTCCTTTCTAGGTGCCAGTTAAGTAACATTTCTTTTGTTAAATATTTAGGAAAATGGCTTCTTTTCCTTAACTTTATAGCAAGTATTATCTCGTTTGAATCTCTTTTTGCCTGTGATTCTCTCATTTTACCACAACATGTCTGTGTATGGATTTCTTTTTATTAACTAAGTGTTCAGTTCAAATCTTAACTCAAAGAAAATTTTAAGTTTCCTTTTTTTCCTCAATTACTTCTTTTTGGAACTCCTATTTAATATAAACTGAAACTTTTTCCTCTCAACTTTCCTTATTTCTCACTCATATTTCCAACTCTTTATATTCTGTGTTCTGTGTAATTTCTTTGGACCTATATTTTAATTTTTTAAGAAAAGATTTATTCATGTTTGCATACAGAACTAGGGTATAAGCCAGAGGTGCAGTGGAAGGGATTCTCCAGAGAAAGAGTGGGAATCAGAGCAGACAGTATACTGCTGAGGGAATGAGTGGCAGTGATAGGGGAGGTCTGCTTAACCATGTGGGTCACCACCCTGGCCAACTGGGAAGTGAATTCATGCTGAAGCATGAGCATAACTTTGGAGTGCTGCACTTTATCCCATTATGCCACCACGAGGCCCCCTATATTTTAATTTTCACTATATAATATGCTGTTTAATTTTCCAATGCATTTTTGGAAACAATATTGAGAAATAATTTACATACATAATTTGCATGCATTCACATACTATATGTTAAATATATAAGTTCAGCCACTTAAAATGTACAGTTTATGACTTGTAGCAAATATACACAGTTGTGCAATATCCTTACAATGCAGTTTTAGAACATTTTTATCTCCTCATAGAATGCATCACAGTCATTTATAGTTAATCTCCATTACAACTAGAGCCTTAAGGAACTATTGATGGATTGCTCAAACATTTCATATGAATAATATTATATAGTATAGAGTTTTCTGTGTTTGGATTCACCTATTACATATAATGCTGTTGAGTTTCATACCATAGCATGTAGCAGTACTTTGTTCTTTGTTATTGCTGACTAGTATTCCATTATATGAGTAAGACACTTTTTTTTAATACATGTTTTCCACTGTATTTCCAAGTCAAAGATCCTACATCGATTTCAACAAATTCTATTGAAATAATATTCCATTAATTGTTTTTTCTTACTTCCATTATTTCACTTTAATTATTTTAAACATGCATTCTAGTAGGTTTCTTTAAAAAATATCTTTATTGAAATAACATTAGGGGCCCTCCCTACTGGTCACAGCATTGTAAATCTAGCTGCAGCCACTCAGCACCAGTTTGATCCCTGGCCAGGGGGGTGAGCCATATGGAATGGCAAACCTCTCTTGACACACCCACTGCTCCCCTTTTTTTGATCTGCCTTTTCTGCTTCCTATTCGGTCTCTGGTGAGTCCTCACACTGCTCTTGCACTTCAGGCCTATACTCCAGTTCTGTATGTATAAATAAATAATTTTTTTAAAGAAATAACACTGTATTATAACATTTTCTAAGATTTTGTTGTCTATTATTAAAAATTAAAATGTGGGGCCTTCCCTAGTGGCACAATTGGTTAGGACACAGTACTACAAGCAAGCAGCAGCCACTTCCATGTGAGTTTGGTCCCTGGCCCGGGAAGTGATCCACATGGTGCAGCAGACCTCTCCTGACCTGCCCACTGCTCCCCTCAGCAGTGTCCTTCATCGATCTGCCTGTTCTGCTTCCCACTCTGTCTCTGGTGAATCCTCTCACTGCCCCTGCACCTCTGGTCTGTATCCCAGTTCTGTGTGCAATTTTATACTTCATGGTACAATTGACCAAATTTGCCTGATTTTACCACCACCCTTTCACTTCCTTTCTGATAACCATTAATTGATTTTGTAGATAAAAGCTTATTTTTCCTATATTTAGTGCACGTATTTTTTTTAAAAAAAAAAATGTATATCACACTATAAGTGGTATCAGATAGTATTTGCCTTTTTCTCTGTGGTTTACTTCAATAAGCATAATTACCTTCTAGGTCCCTGTTAATACAAATGGTAGGATTTAATCTCTTTTATAATTGAGTCGTATCCTACTGTGTGTATATGTATTAACTAGTTTATGGACAAATAATTTCACTTCTTAGATATGGTAAAGAGTGCTTCAGTAAATATGGTGCTGTATACAACTCTTTGAAATTGTGTTTTTGCATTTTCAAGTAAATATCCAGAGATAAATTAGTGGATCAGCTGGAACTTTCTGTTTAGTGTTTTGAGGAACCTCCATACTGCTTTCTATAATGGCTGCAGCAATTTACAATCCCACCAGCAGTGTACGAAGTTTCCCTTCTCTCCACATTGCCTCTGATACTGGTTGTTTCTTGTCTTTTGGATAACAGCCATTCTCACAGGTAGAAGGTGGTACTTAGTGTTGCTTGCAATTGCATTTTCCAAGGAAGAAAGGATGGACATCTTGCCATTTTTTGAGAAGAGTCTATGCAGATCCTCTGTCCATTTTTTAATTGAGTTATTTGCATCTTATTTATCCACTTGTCATATGTATGATGGGCAAGTATCTTCTTCCATTCAGCAGGGTATCTTTTGCTTTGATGCAAGATTCTTTTACTATATATAGCTTTTTTCTTTGATGAAGTCCTACTTATTTATTTCTTAACTTTTGCTATCCTTGCCATTTGGAGTCCTAAAACACATCTCTAAGACCAATGTCAAGGAGCACTAGCATTTATGTTTTCTTCTAAGTATTGTCTGGTTTCAGGTCTATATTCAAGTCATTAACCCATTATGACCTAATTTTTGTATGTGGTGTTAGGCAGTGGTCTAGTTTAACTTTTTTTTTTTGCATGTGACTGTTCAGTGGATCCCCAAAGCCACTTACTCCATGTAAGTTCTTACTTTCTTTGTCATAAATTAGTGGTCCACATGTGTATAATTTAATTTCTGGTTCTTAATTCTATTCCAGTGAGTTGTGTGTCTGTATATTCTAATTCAAGTTTTAATTCCCTTCAGTTTGTAGGATAGTTTGAAGCCAGGGAAACTGATACCCCCATTTTCCTCCCAACCCCCCAGAAGTGTTTTTGCTCTTTGAAGTCTTTTGTAGTTAAAATTAAATTTCATGACTCTTGTTCTCATCTCTGAATATTGTCATTGGGATTTTGTTAGGGATTGCAGTGAGTCTCTATTATTACTTTAGGTAGTATACCCATTTTAATAATGTTAATTAATGCAGTCCTTGAGCAATCCATGCTTTCTGTGTACATGTCTTTCTCTTCCTTTGTTAAATTTATTCTAAGGTATTTAATTGTTTTAAATACAATTGTTTTCCAGGTTTCTCTCTCTTATAATTCCTTATAATGCAGAAACAACAGATTTTTATACATGCATTTTATAAAAGGTCACTTAATTTGTTATTTTTGGTGGTGTCTTTGAATGTTATATGGACTCACTTTCAGTCACATGAAAATAATGATAATATTGCTTCTTCCTTTCTAATTTGGGTAATTTTATACACTTTTCTTGTCTAGTTGCACCTGATAGAATTACCAACTTCATAGGGAATAGTAATGGTGAAGGTGGACATCTTGTCATGTTCCTGATCTTAGAAGTAAGGTTCTCAGTCTTTCACCATTGATTATGATGTTGATGGTTGGTTTGTCATATGTAGCTTTAAAAATGTTGAGGTATGATCCTTTTAATCTCCTCCTTTTAAAAAATTAAGTAGATGTTGAATCTTGTCAAATTATTTTTCTGTGTTTACTGAGATGATCATGTAAATTATTTTCCTTCCTTTTCTTGATGACTTCTATCACACATATTGATTTAGATACATTGAACCATCCTTGAATTCCTGAAATACATCCCACTTGACCATGTTGTGTGATTCTTTTAAAGTATTGTAGAATTCAGTTTGCTAGCATTTTGTTGAAGATTTTTAACCTATGTTCATCAGAGGTTTTATAGTTTTCTTTTTCTTTTGTTTTTGTTATGTCAATCTGCTTTTAACATCATTGTAAGATTGGCTCTGTAGTCTATGTCCCCCTTTTAAATTTTATGGGATTGTTTGAAAAGGATAGACATTAATTCTTTTTGAATGTTCAATGTTATTTCATTCTTTCTACTGACTTTGGACTTCGTCCCTCCCCCCCCCCCCATTTTCCTTAGATTTAAGACTAGCTAATTTATCTGCATTTGTTTGTTTCTTGAGACCAGTATGTAGTGCTAGAAAATTCTCCCTTAGTATTGGTTTGCTGCATCACATAATTTCTGATAAATCATTTCTTGATTTTTTTCATTTATCTCAAGGAATTTTTTATTTCATCTCAAATTTTCTCACTGACTCAATAATTGCTCAGCATGTTGTTTATTATTTGGAAACTTGTAGTTTTCCCCTTTCTATTTATTATTGATTTCTAGTTTTAAAACACATGATATGAGAAGATGTTTGATATGATTTCACTCTTCATAAATTTTTGAGACATTCTTGTGTCTCAATATATATAGCCTATCCTTAAGAATGTTCTGTAGTCATTTGAAAAAATTGTGTATTCTGGTGTGTGTATATGTGTGTGTAGAGTATATATGTGTGATGTATATATGGTATCTTCTATCTTTTGAAATTTGCCATTGGCTTGGGATACAATTTCACATCTTTCACTTTATGTTTTTATTTGCTTTTATAGCTTAAGTGAGTCTCTTGTAGAGGTATATAGTTGATAATTGTTTTTAATTACATCTCTCTGTCTTTTTTTCTGGTTAGTTAAGTTCATTTGCTTTAATGATATTTATTGATATATGTTTTTCATATGTGTATACTTGCATAGAGACATTTTGTCTTTTATTTTTTATATCTCTCTAATTTTTTTTTTTTAATTTTTTTTGGTGGACTCTTTTCCATTTAGATAGCAGAACTCCTTTCAATGTAGAAATTGTCTAGTAATGACAAAGTCCTTAAACATTTACCTGTCCAGGAAGGCCTTTATTTGTCTCATTTTTTCCCCTTAAAGACAGTCTTTGCAAGGTATAGTATTCTTGACTGCTGGTTTTAGATCTTTGTGTATTTTGAATATCTTATTCCATTTTTTACTTGTGTGCAGAATACTGAGCAGTACACTGAAAGTCTGAGGGGAGTACCCTATAAGTTACCTGTTTATTTTTTTGCTTCAGCTTTCTTCGGTATTTTTCTTTTTTCTTGTCTTGAACGTCTTTGCATTTAGGGCCTTCCCTGGTGGTGCAGCGGGTTAAAGCACAGCACTAACAAACTAAACCCATTTCAGCATGAGTTTGATCCCCTCATGTCCCAGAGGTGACCCACATGGCGTGGCAGACTTCTGACACACCCAATGCTCCCCTCAGCAGTGTACTTTGTCAGTCAGCCTGTTCTTCTCCCCACTCTGTCTCTGGTGAATCCTCTCATCCACTACACCTCTGGCCTGTTCCCCAGTTCTGTATGCATAAATAAATAAATCTTAAAAAAAAATGTTTTTGCATTTAGAAAGCCAAATGTTTTGTTAACTTTGTGTGTTTATTCATTCAGTTTCTTCCTCAGACTTAAGAAGTTTCTGGCTATTATTTGTTCTTACAATCTTTCTTTTTCCTCCTATCCCACTTCTCTTTGTAGGATACATTTATTCATATGTTGCCTCTCCAAATTAAGTTGGATAATACTCATATTGTTTATTCATTTTAAACCCTTAACTTTTATCTTGTCTTCCACTTCAGTCCTTTCTACATTACTGTATTCAAGTCCACTTGCTCATTTACCTGTTTTTTTCTATTTTAATCAATTTTCACAGTGTTCTTGACCTCATGTATAGATTTATTCACATTCTGAATCTCTGAAAAGTTTCTATTTCTGTTGGCTAATTTTATTTCTGAGCTCATTAAATTTTAAATGAGTTTCATTGTATTTCTTCAATTATCTTTTTGTGTTTTCTTGTATCATTTTGACTTGCTTTTCTGAGCTTCCTTCTAACTCTTCAAATTTCTTTTTTATAGTAATTTTGAATTCTCTGATAGGGAAATATAACCTTCCGTGTATTTGTAGTAGAGTTCTGCAGAGCTGTACTCTCCGTATGATGTCATATTCCCTTGAAGTCTCAAGCTTCCAGGTGTGCCTGCCCATTTTGCTACTTTAATTCTACCCCCCCTTTAAAAAATATAGATCACAATTTAGAGAGCTGAACTGCTAATCCTTAATTTTTACAGTAGGTGGTGCTGTGGTTTTATTTTATTTCTTTTTTGGGGGGTGGGGTGGGGGGGGAGGTGGTTCATCTGTTACCATATGTATTAACTTTTGCTTTGTCAGCAGGGAGTGGAAGAGGTGTGGAAGTTTCCAGCCACTGCCTTAAACATGCGGGGTGCATAGGATCTTGTTCATGTCGATGGGACTGCTATTATCCTTCCTCTCTCACTACAGGTTCGAGGGGTCAGGGAAAAAAGTGTATCCTACAGCATGTTTTTTTTTTTTTTTTTTTTGTAGTCCTCATTGGCAATATTCTAGCTTGTGTGTTGAGCAACATGGCTTTTCCATCATGCTTTAATCTGGGCCCTCATAGCTCTGCCATCTATGTGCCCTGCTCTAGATCACTGTTCTCATGCATTGCTCTCCACCCATTTTTAGTCACATTGTTGCATAGATCTCTTCCAAGTCCCATCTTGTGCATTCTATATTGGTCTTTGAGGGTTAAGGGATGCTTATCCTTACCCTTTATTGTATGATTCCCTCAAGGATGCCTATTTTCTGGCTAATTGTTCATTGTTCTCCTTGGGAGTGAAACATGGAATATCTTCTATCACCATATCAGTGATGTCTTTCTAGCTGGTTTCTAACAATTCTATTTGGTTTTGATTATATGATTCTTGCTTATTTTGCCTGTTTCCTCTTATATTTGGATTTTGAATTTCTATTTTGTGGGAATCTAGTGTGGCCTACATTGCTGGTTTTCTGGTTGTCATTGGCATTTCCTGGATATACTGGGAGTGTTAAGTCAAATACCAAACCTACAAGCGTGTAGGTCTATGGTAAGAAATTCTCACAAAATATTTTTTTCTCTCCAAATGAAGGCATAGAAGGAGACAAAGATTTTTTCTTATATTTTGCTTTTTCTGGTTTCCTTACACTTTCCCCTCCACCTTTCCCTCAGAGATATTGTTCTATAAGTCTCCACTATTTTGTGCTAATGTCTTAGTTCCAAATCTTGGACTCAAGCATGCCCAATTCCTTGACTTCTACTCTTGAGAGACATTAAAAGTAAGACCTGTGTTGTAATCCAAAGTACAAGCTTCCAGTTTTCACATTTGTTATCATTTTATTCTTCATCTTTGACCTTTTATTTTGCTTAGGTATAGCACAACGCATGCATTTTAAAAATGTTTGTTCTATTTTATTTAGAATTCTCAGTATTTTTAATATAGGGCTTTACAAAGTAGTCAATATACTCGGGAACATAGATGCACATTAGTAGTCAATGATTATTTTGTTATCTAGACATCAATGTATTCACATCTATGAATGTATATTATGCATATGTACATATGTTTTTCTGTGTGATTTGTCAGTTGCTTTGCCAAAAATATATACCAAATTATCACTAGCTTCACCATTAGCACCTGATGAGCAGTATTTGTAGGATTAAAGAGTATTTAAGAAAAGCTTCTAAGGTTCAAGTTGAGTACTTCTGTAGGGGTCATGACACTTTTGTGCTCCTTGATTTGTGGTGTTAACCTACAAAGTTTAATTCCTAGAAAATAATATAGTAATCTTTGACTCTTGAGGAATGTTTTGCATCTTTCCTTTAATAGTTGATATAATAAGTGTGCAAACTCTTGCATACTTTTGTACCTTAAGATTGTTAGCTCACATGAAATTTTCTTTACCAAAAATCCTACAGATATAGCTTATAGATATCACAGTTTTGTTTTAAATCAGGGAACTGTGTAGTTATCTCCTGACAATTCCTTTCATTTTGAAGTTCCTATTTAAGGAAGGACATGAAATTAACTGTCTTTGACAGAAGACAAAGACCCAGTTTGTCACCTCCAGTCTTGCATGTAAAATAAAGTATTAATAATATCTTCTTAAAAGCTTAATTTAGATTTTCAGGTTTTTGTCTTTGGAGATAGTTATCTTATTCCTATTAATTTCTAAGGATCTTCTTGTTTTGTCCATCTACATATTTTCCTAGAGCTGCAGTAACAAAATATTACAAAAGGGGGGATTAAAGCAGCAGTTGCTGAGGGAGAATTCACTCCATATCTCTCTACTGGAGTTTCGTGTTGGTTAGTAATTGTTCACATTTCTTGGCAGAAGATGTGCTCTTGGCCATGACTACATACCCTTCTGCTAAGGGTATCAGCTTTTAGATTCGGATGAACCTTAATTTAATTTGGCTCATCTTTACTAATTGCAACTACAAATATCTATTTTTAAACAACGTTATATACTAAGGTTGCAAGTAGACATGATTTCTGGATGGGTATCTTTCAACCAGTATAATCTAGTATAGTGTGTTGTGAGTTGTTTGTGATGAACACAGATTTAGAAAAGAGGCAGATACCTAGGCACCTAGTAAACCTCCATGTTTCACCTCCCAGTAGAAGTATAAAGAATGTGGAGCATCTTCAAAGACACAGACTCTCGGCCCCTCCCTGGTGGCACAGTGGGTTAGAGTGCAGTGCTATGAAGCTATTTGCAGCCTCTGCAGCACAGGTTCAATCCCTGGCCAAGAAGGTGACATACATGGAGTGGCAGAACTCTCCTCACCCTCCCGCTGCTCTCTTCAGCAGTGTATTTCAGTACATCTGCCTGTTCTGCCACCCATTTTCTCTATGAATCCTCTCACCTGCCATAACTCTGACATGTACCACAGTTCTTATATGCATAAATGAATAACATAGTCTCCCACAAATATGGAATCTAAACATAAAGGTTCAGAAAAAAAGCCTCTTCTTCTTTATGAGGATTATTGGGACTCCACAGTTGTTAGGGTTTGTTGGGTTATCCTGTAAGGCTAGAACATGCAATTTCAAATTATAAAAAAGACTAGATGTCAACTACAGAATAAAGAGTGTTGGGTTACAAGGAGTCATTAATAAGCAGGTAGACATGTCTTTACTTTCTAAAGCTTATAGTAACCTTTCTTAAATATTCAGGGTTCCTAATACTATAGGCATTTATAAATACAGTTGGAGAAAAATTATCTCCAGTTACTATCTCCCATATTTTTCAGACATCCTTAATTTACTAAATTAGGAACCTAGAGGCATTTACTAATAATATTTTCTTTAAAACAAACTCACTTGAAGGGAGAAATCAAATACTGTACAAAAATGAACAATGTAAAGAACTTATAAAATTAATAAAGGGATAAAACACTGTCACAAAAACTAAATATCATGGCAATTATTATACAATATATGCTAATGAAACCGTCATGATGTTTTCTTTTTTGGAAAGATTTATTTGTGCATACAGAAATGGGGTACAGGCCAGAGATGCAGAGGTGGTGAGAAACAGAGTGGGAAGCAGAACAGGCAAATCGATGAAGTACACTGCTGAGGGGAGCAGCGGGCGGGTCAGGAGAGGTCTGCCAAGCCTTGTGGTCACCTCTGGGGCAGGCGGGGATTGAACTCATGTGGAAGTGGCTTTAGCTTCTTAGTGCTGTGCTTTAACCTGCTGAGCATTCAGGGAGGGCCATGATGTATTTCTTAAATCATAAAGTTATGTATGTCAAGGATTATGATATATCTCAACAAAATTAGAAAAAAGCATCAGTAAACAACAAAAACGAATTAAAAAAACAGAATTAAGTAGTATTATTAGAAAGTAAAAATATTTGGATTTCTAGAGAACCCATACAGATTTAACCATTGTTAACATTTTTTGATGGATGGATGGGGGAAAGTTATGTAATTTTTCATGAATAAGCATCAAATAGCATATTTCCAGTCTCCCATTTCCCATTTTTGCCTTGAGAGCAAAAATAGGCATTTTCTCCCCCTTTCAGCTGTATACCAAAGTTACTTCAAGCTACACAAACCTATGGCTTCCAGAGATACTTTTTCACAGATCAGTTCAACTTACTTAAAAAGAGGAAATGCAGTATGGAAGAGAATACTTGTTGAAATTCTTAACACTTCTGTATTTTGCTAACTCTTCTTTTAAAAATAATGCCTGACTACCCAAGAGGATTTTAGGGAATTAAATCTAAAAACACACAAATTGGTTTCACTTCCATAATGGGTTGCTATTCACCAAAAGTCATAGCTAATGGCTTTTGACATAAAATATTTGTTTACCTATTATATTAGGAGTTATAGATTGGCTAAACTAGTTTTTCCTGTTTTGATCCCTCTAAAACAACTAATAGACTCCATATTCTCATCAAAAGTGATTATGCTAATTTGAAGGATTAATTTCTTCTTTTTTCACTCGAGCTTTACCTTTAACTGTAGTTTTAAAAAAATGTGTCAAGGCCACCAGTACTAATATTATAAATGCAAGACAGAAAGCCTACAGAAAAATGGGTGTTCAATTTGTTATTTTGTATTAATATATTGGATAGCATTTATTTTGGAATTTTTACATTAGATCTAAAGTGCTATTAGTTTTGAGCAATTCAAATTGCTTGTTTTTTCCTTCTTGAGCTCTGAAACTACCCAAGGTCAAAAGTCGAATTAATGAATAGCAAAATCAGTAAAATTTATCCCCTCCTCACCACTTCAAACTAACTACAAATTGGTGGTAACTAAACTAACTTGGTACCTGAACAAATACAGACACACAATTCACTGGAACAGAACTGAGAGCCCAGAAAGTAAACCACATACATGTGGACCACTAATTTATGACAAAGCAACTGAGAGCTTACAATAGAGCAAGGAAAGTTCTTGTCAGTAAGTTGCTTTGGGAATAATGAACAATCATGTGCAAAAAAATAAAAAATAAATAAATAAAAATAAACTAGACCACTCCCTAACACTACATACAAAAATTAGGTCATAATGGATTAATAACTTGAATATAGGCCTGAAACTATACAATACTTGGAAGAAAACATAAGCTTTAATGCTCCTTGACATTGGTCTTGGAGATGTGTTTTAGGACTCCAAAAGGCAAGGGCAGCAAAAGTTAAGAAATAAATAAGTAGGACTTCATCAAATAAAAAAGCTTCTATATAGTAAAAGAATCTTGCATCAAAGCAAAAGACACCTTGCTGAATGGGAGAAGATACTTGCCCATCATACATATGACAAGTGGATAAATAAGATGCAAATAACTCAATTAAAAAGTGGGCAGGGATCTGCATAGACTCTTCTCCAAAGATGACACACAGGTGACCACTAGGCCTATGACAAGATGTCCATCCTCTCTTCCGTAGGAAATGCAATTGCAAGCAACACTAAGTACCAACTTCTATCGGTGAGAATAGCTGTTATCCAAAAGACAAGAAACAACCAGTATCAGAGGCAATGTGGAGAGAAGGGAAACTTCATACACTGCTGGTGGGATTGTAAATTGGTGCAGCCATTATAGAAAGCAGTATGGAGGTTCTTCAAAACACTAAACAGACAAGTTCCAGCTGATCCACTTATTTATCTCTGGATATCTACCTGAAAATGCAAAGACACAATTTGAAAGTTATATGCATCCCCAATATTTACTGAAGCACTCTCTGCAATATCTAAGAAATGGAAAGGAACTGTGTGCCCACGAACTGGTAAATTCATAAACACGCACACAGGGATGCTAGTCAACTATAGAAAACATTAAATTCCTCTATTTTCATTAACATGGGTAGGCCTTGAAGGGAATTATGCTTATTTAAATACACCACACAGGGAAAGGCAAATACTGTATCATACCAGCCATAGGGCATATATTAAAAACAAGCCGGTAAACTAAATAAAAAGTTACAATAAGAGTAGGAATATGAATATATTATCTGAATGAGTTTTCCTCTTCCTCATATAAGATACATATGCATCAGTGGGCACACACATGTGTGACCTCACACCATACACAGATATCTATGCAATTACCATAAACAATTTAAAAAAAAAACGAAACTCTTCATCCTTATTACACTGACCATAATACATTAGAAAATATGCTGATTTTGGCCCTCCCTGGTGGCAGGCTGGCTACAGCAGCTTCAGTGTGAATTCTATCCTTGATCCTGGAGGTGACCCGCATGGCACAGCAGACCTCTCTTTCTATCCTGCTGCTCCCCTCAGCAGTGTACTTTGTCAGTCTGCCTGTTCTGCTCCATACTCCGAATCTGCTGAGTCCTCTCACCACCCCTGCACCTCTGGCCTGTAACTCAGTTCTGTATGCATAAATAAATAAATCTTAAAAAAGAAAATATGCTGATTTTAATATTTTCTGGGTACTTCTACAATGGGTATTATCTTTCAACATTATGTTTTAAATGTCAATTCCAAATATGAAAAAAATTTGGAGTGTTTAAAATAAACGAAAAAAAAAAAAAACATTAGCATTGCAACTACAAGATTTTGAGCAGGCCCTTTTAAGAAGTAATCTCCTTTTGAAGCATAATAGTCTTCAAGTAGTTTACTTTAGGAATGCATCAGGCCCTCCCTGGTGGTGCAACAGATTGAGGTGCAGCACTGTGAGGCCCTCCACAGTCATGGAAAGTGTCTGATCCAAGGAACTGACCCACATGTTGTGGCAGACCTCTCTTGTCATGCCCGCTGCTCTCCTCAACAGTGTACTTCAATCTGCCTGTTGTCTTCCCCACTCTGTGTCTGTTGAATCCTCTCACTCCCCACACTTCTGGCCTGTCCCCCAGTCCTGAATGCATAAATAAATCTTTGGGCCCTCCCTGGGGGTGCAGCAGGTTAAAGTGCAGCACTAAGAAGCTAAAGCCACTTCAGTATGAGTTCAACACCCACCCCCTCGAGGAGGTGATCCACATGGCGTGGCTGACCTCTCCTGGCCGGTCCTCTACTCCCCTCAGCATTGTACTTCGTAGATCTGCCTGTTTTTCTCCCCGCTCTGTCTCTGGTAAATCCTCTCACCGTCCCTACACCTCTGGCCTTTACCACAGTTCTGTATGCATAAATAAATAAAGAAATCTTAAAAAAAAAAAACAAGTCTTTAAAAAAAGAATTCATACACACACACAAACACATAGTGCTACTATTAAGAGAAAGTGTCATGAAACACCAGACATTTGCACCCAAGCTCTTAAACTCTGTCACTCCTTGCATCTCTCTTTAATAGAATAACACAGTGATTATTTAAATTAGGAAAACCCTATGTTTACCATAAAATTTGTCTTTTGTTATTCTATATTATTCTTGTGAGGGGAACTGGGGATCAACATGTTGCAACCAACATTTCCTGGGAGAAGATCATGATCCTGCTGATGTGAGTGAAAATCCAAGGACACCTTCAACATGGGGCAGAAGAGCTGCTGAGTCAGACTTGCAGTGCATTTCATCTTATGTGCTTTTGTACACAGGTTGACATTTGTACAGGTGTCACTGGTTAATTTATAAGACCATAAAGTCTTCCTGTTATGATACTTTTCCCTTACTTCATAATTTGGACCTGTAAGCGCCATTTGGAATGAGGTCATTTTCCCATAAAACTTCTGTTAATAAAAGTGTTCTATGACTGATTTGTTAGGCATCTGTCAAGTGTGAGTTTCCCTAAAAGGTCCTTGGCATGTTTTAATATTTCTAAGGTTATGTTTAGGGGGAAAAGAAAGTTGTCTCCATCATATGTCTAATGATGCCCTCACTACACTAGCATGTGTGCTAGGAGCAACCCTCCATCATGGTGTCCCCTTCATCTTTCAAATATTATCTCTCACTGTGCTTTTATTCATCTACATATTTTATTATAAAATAGCAGCAAACTGCTTTTTTGATTATCCTTAACCCTATAAATGTTCATCCAGAAACACTGTAAACATTTAAATGTATTTCTTCTATTTTGCCCCATTCTTCAGTCTTATTTTATGATTATATTTGCTTTTGTTATCTTTTTAAAAATTCATGTCATATTGTATTGTCAAAGATTTTTACCCTTTTTTCTGTAAAATTTATTACATGTCTTTCATCATGCCATTAAATAAATGAAAGGGAATTTTATAATGGGTTGTTATGTAATGAAATTTGTAAGAAAATATTTAGTCATTTCTTTATTTTAGGCAATAATTTAAAGATTATCATCACCTTTAAATATATTTTTAAAAAATCACTACTAAAACAGGATACAAAATCAACACACAAAAAATCAGTAGTCTTCCTATGTGCAAACAATTTGAAGAAATTAAGAAAACCACCCCATTTACAATTGAAACAAAAAAATTAAATACCTGAGAATAAATTTAACCTTGGAGGAAAGTGACCCATACAAAAAAAAAAGTAAAACATTGCTAAAAGAAATAGAAGACACAAAGAAATGGAAAGGCATCCCCTGCTCATGGATTGGAAGAACTGTCATTATTAAAGTAGCTATCCTACCAAATGCAATTTACAGATTCAATGTAATCCCAATAAAAATCTCAATGAGGGGCCTCCCTAGTGATGCAAGGGATTAAAGCACAGCACTATGAGGCTATCCATAGTCACTGCAGCATGAGTTCAATCCTCAGCCAGAGAGGTGACCCATATGGATTGGCACACCTCTCCTGACCTTCCTGCTGCTCCCCTCAGCAGTGTATTTCAGTACATCTGCCTGTTCTGTCTCCGGTGAATCTTCTCACCCCCTGCACTTCTGGCCTGTACCACAGTTCTTGTATGCATAAATCAATAAATCTTTTTTAAAAAGTCTCAATGACATTCTTCAAAGAAATAGAACAAATTGAATTGGTGAAATTCATATGGAGCCACAAATATCCTCAAATAAAACATACTTGGCATGTTTTAATATGACTAAAAAGAAGAATGGAGGTGTCACATTGCAGACTTCAAACTGTACTCCAAAGCCATAATAATTAATACACTATGGTTGTGGAACAAAAACAGACACACAGACCAATGGAACTGAATAGAAAACCCAGAAATAAAGCTACATATATATGGACAACTAATCTTTGACAAAGTAGCAAAGAATGTGCAATGGAACAAAGACTATTCAATAAATGATTCTGGGAAAATTGAACCACCATGTGCAAAAGAATGAAACTAGACTACTGTTTCACAGTCTGAACCTGCACAAAAATCAACTCTAAATGGATAAATTAATTGAACACAACACCTGAAACCATGAAATATATAGAAGAAAATATAGGTAAAATACTACATGATATACAGCCCAGTAACATCTCTAAAAACTCATCCCCCAAAGCAAAGAAAGTGAAAAGATAAACAGCTGGACTTACATCAAACTAAAAATCTTCTATAGAACAAAAAAGATATTAACCAAAACAAAGAGACACCCCACTGATTGGGAAAAACATTTTGTACTCCATACAACTCATAAGGGACTAATCACAAGAATCTATAAAGACCTGATGTGACTCTCCAAAATCAAAGTAAACACTTCAGTCAAAAAAATGGGCAGAAGAGCTAAAAAGGCACTCCTCCAAAGAGGAAATGAAAATGGCCAACAGGTATGTGAAAAAAATATTCAACATCACCTGTAATCAGAGAAATGCAAATCAAAACCACATTGAGATACCACTTTGCATCAGTCAGAATGGCACATATTGAAACACCAGAAAATGGCAAAATGCTGGTGACTATGTGTAGAGAAAAGAACTCTCCTACACTGTTGGTGGGAATGAAATCTAGTTCAACCACTATGGAAAGCTGAACATTCTTCAAACTACTGAAAATGGAGCTATCATATGACCCAGCAATTCCACTCCTAAGAATCTATCCAAAGGACACAAAAACATTAATTCAAAAAGGACACCTGCACCCTTATATTTATTGCAGCACTATTTATAATAGGTAATATACATGAGCAATACAAATGCCCAAAAATAGATTTCTGAATCCAAAAGATGTGGTATATATACACACAGAATATTACTGAGCAATCAAAAAAGATAAACTAATGCCATTCACAGCAACATGGATGGAGCTAGAAAGGATTATACTTAGTGAAATAAGCCAGAAGGAAAAAGAAAAATATGGGATGGTATGACTTACAAGAGGAATATATAGGGGAACAAAATAAAAGATTAGGAAAAAATAGCAATAAATAAAAAGACAAAATTAACATGTAACTATTTATTGAGACGTTCTGCAAGAGATGGGGAGAGACGGGCATCAAAACAGGCAAGGGAAAAACACAAGTAGCTATGGTGATGTTTCACTGGTGAAATGGTGGTGGGAATTTTATGGGGACTACACCTGAGAGGGGAAAGCAAATTTTGTACAAGAATGAATAATGATGTAACACAGACACACACACTAATTATAAAAAGGAAAAAAAAAACAACTAGTTTTATAAGCAAAAAATGACACATTTTACCTATCTTTTCACTTAATAAACATATGAATGTTTTCTCTTCTGAAGTGTCTTAGGTGAAATTTCCAGCCCTCTTTTTTTTTTTTGGAGTTTCACAACTGGCCCATTTCCTCACCAGAGGATGAAGAGAAGTCCCAAGGCCCACAATGTAGGTATGGATTTGCACTTTCTTGCAACCCACCTACTGACAGATTAAGAAAATTTCCTCTCACCTATACCTCCTGACCCAGGCCAGGTTCCACTTTGTAAGTTCAGTTGCACTGAGAAAGGGTCTTCTTTCCCTCTCTCTGACAAGTGGAATTGCCCACGTATACACTAAAAGTCCTTTCCTCCCAACAAAGACAAACCATAAAACCAACCCTTGAAAACTTGAGGCATCCAAGGAGGGGATGACGAGAGAGAGGAGAAGAAGGAGGGATGAAAAAGGGGGGATGGGATTCAAGGACAACAGTGGAGGACTGTGGGTATGTTGTTGGTGGAAGAGCTATGATTCGCATACCTAAGGGAGAGATGCTATGTTGTCTAAATATTAACAAAGATGTAAATCAGTGGTATTTCCTTAATAAAATTAGTATATACATAAAATGCTAAAAATTAACTTAAAAATACAAAATAAGAAAAAAAGCAAAATTCCCTTCCTTAGCATGTCATACTATTTCAGTTACTTCTTCAGCACCTTACCTAATTGATGTATAGCTCCCAGGATGCCCTGCATTGCAGCCACTTTTAAGCTTGACTCTTATGGTGGTAGAAATGCACTTTGATTGATAAGAAAGGAAGATAATGACTAA
>NW_004567107.1:66714193-66719871 GCF_000260355.1 Condylura cristata | reverse complement strand
CGAAGTACACTGCTGAGGGGAGCAGCGGGCGGGTCAGGAGAGGTCTGCCACACCATGTGGTCACCTCCAGGGCAGGCAGGAATCGAACTCATGCATAAGTGGTTTCAGCTTCTTAGTGCTGTGCTTTAACCCGCTGCGCCACTAGGAAGGGCCAACCATTTTCACTTTTTATGAATTATTGTGCAAAAAGTTCCAGTTTCCTCAAATGGAATGTGATTCTGTTTGATCTTTTCCTTCATCCTGGGACTGAGCCCTTGCATTGCTATTGCATTCTAAATTCACAAATATATTTTATTAGCTTCTATCTGGACAATGTGCAAGATTTTTTATGCTTATTTTACTTCTTCCCTCTACACAAAGGCTTTTTTGGATTCACTTTATTTTAAAAAAGTTATAGACTGAGTTCTGTTCTTTTAACTGTTTTCTAACAGGCAATCCATGATGCCACAATCAGTGAAATGTCCCTGTCTCAAGCCTCCTGTAGCCCTATGTAGCATTTGGTATTTGTCACCATCTCTGCATCACGTGGAAATCCTGTCCTTTCTTGTTGTGTGTGATCTGGATTCTGCTCCAGGGGAAGGTCTGTTACATAATAGAAAAGTTATTCACTGCCACTAACTTCTGCTTAGTGCTGAGCCAGATGCACAGCATTTTAAAGCTTCTTTGAAAATTTGAATTGTAATATTAGAATATTATGAAGATCAAATAAGATAATGAAAGTGAAAGCATTTTACATCATACTTTAACTCATTCAAAATTTGCTAACTACAAGAAAACTGGGTCTCCTGTGGAGGTACAACGTGCTAATGCAGAGCAGTATGAAGCGATCCACAGCCACTGCAGAATGAGTGCGACCCCTGGCCCTGGAAGTTACCTACATGGTGTGCCAGAATTCTCCTGACCCACCCGCTGCTCCCTTCAGCAGTGTTTTCAGTAGATCTACCTGTTCTGTTCTTCACTCTGTCTCTGGTGAAATCTCTCACTCCCCACACCTCTGGCCTGTACCCCAGTTCCTGTATGATTAAACAAATAAATCTTTAAAAAAATAAGTAGAGCCTTCCTTGGTGGTGCAGCAGATTAAAGCACAGCACTAAGAAGCTAAAGCCACATCAGCATGAGTTCGATCCCCAGCCCTTGAGGTGACCCACATGGCGTGGCAGACCTCTTGTGACCTGCTCGCTGCTCCCCTCAGCAGTGTACTTCATTGATCTGCCTGCTCTGTTCCCCACTCTGTATCTGGTAAATCCTCTCACTACCCCTACACTTTTGGCCTGTACCCCAGTTCTGTATGCATAAATAAATAAATCTTCAAAAAAAAAAAAAGTGGTCCTTTGAATTGAAAATGATTTGTAGAGGCAACTAAATAAGAAATGAAAGAAAATATTTTTCAGGCAGTGGAAAGATCTGCCATCACAAGGGCTGGAAAGGACACTGTGGCTGAAGTCAGACAGAGAAAAGGCAGGGCTTGTATTTGGCATCATTCTATATGCAAAGAGAAGACATTGGAATGTCATTAGTGAGTCTATGCATACATGGGGGAGCTGCTCTGAGCAAAAGCGCATATCCTAGAGATTCAGAGCTTCAGTATGAGGGGACTAGACAAAGGCCCCAGCAGACTCGAGATTGTTCCTCATTCTTTGCTGTAATGACTGCTTTTCCCTCTCTTTACCCCTGTGTGTACTCTCTTCTTTCATGGTTCTATCCTCATAGCCTGACTTTTCACCACCTACTAGATATCTTTCCTAGAGACTCATAAACTTAAGAACAGTCTCTTAGTCTCTGCATATGAATTCTAGGAAAAAGCCTTCAACTGCTCCCTTCCTCTGTCATGATTCCTGGAGTCTTATGAGACTCTGACTATGAACTTCTTGCTACTAAGATTTGCTTGTCCCACTTTATCATACACAATCCTGCTGACAGAACAATATTCCAAAGGGCAGCTCTATTATGACATTTCTCTGTGTAATCTCCCTAAACTCTTTACAGCTTCTCCGCATTCTGGCTAAATGGGTTTGTCCATAGTTCCTCCTTGCTGCCCTGCTCAATATTGATGTTATGAATGTGCTGGTTCGCTCTATTCATGTTTTTATGTCCTTTGGTTGGAATCCTAGTCATTTTGTATACCTGAGCTGAAATACCATGTTTGAGAGCTTTGCAGATACCTCCAGTCTTACTTGAAGTGTCCTTTCTTGGAACATCTATAGCACTTTACTTCTCTCTTTAATGATGCCTATCATATTGAAATTTAATTTTGCACAGGTGGTATATTAGCCTTGGTCATTGAGCTCTTTAGATCAGGGACCAGTGATAGCTCACCTGTGTATACTTCAACCCCCCCCCTTTTTTTTTTTTGTATCTTATCAATTCAACCTCTCTTTGTTAATAAATAATTATGCATATATGATTCATCCTCACTTCTCTATTCTTCATTACTGTGATGTGCTTGCTATGCTGTATCCTTTTCGAAGTTTAAGGGGAAAAAAAGTTATTATTCTCACTCAATTATGCCCCAACTCTTTCCCATCTCCAGGTATGCAAATATGAGCAAGACATTCTTCAAACACATGTCATGAAGAGAAGAAGGAGGAAAACTAAACAATTCGTTTTACATTTCATCCTGGTTAGATGCCAATGTAAATGCTTGTGCTACAAGAACAACATATTTCCCGCTGTGAAGGCTTGGCTGTTTATCCTGGGACCCCTCTCCACCACTGGCTGCCCTCAAATGACTATTAACCCCTGCTTTAAGCCAGCAAACCAGATGTGGGGTTTTAAAGCAAATTATTGGTTATTTCACCACATGTAGTTTTTGCAGTTAAGTGTTTCCAGCTTCTCAGGGCATTCCACAGCAATAACATCATATTTTTCCTCCAACCTGTTAATTAACATAATTATTTATCAGCCCTAAACCACAGCTTGAGTTCGTTAAGTGGCTAGCAGAACATATATTCACTGGATGGAGCCCAATGCTGCTAGAGAGAACAATTTAGCAATAAAAAATTAGAAGCCTTTTGGGGGGTGGGAAACACAGGCCCCTCCTCCTCTCACTCCTGGGGACCCATCACTCTGTGCTCTGTCTATATCCCCAGGTGTCTTTTGGGTGTTCCCGTTAAATTGTCATTGAGTCAACAGGTTTTTAGGATGGAGGGTTTTTCATGTGATCTCCTAATTTGAATATTTGACATCTGTTTTCATAGGTCCAAAGGGTTAAACTATGAAAAGTAGTTCAATCCTATTTTTCTTGCCACTGCCCAAATCTTATGAACATTTTTTGGGTGTGCACAATTCCTCTTGATATGTCCCACTCCCCAGTTGTCTTTCCTTATGTTGCTTTCTCATCAGTCGGGAAATATTAGCACCTCTCCTTTACATATAACCCAGTTCTCAAAGTGTCAACTGAGAACTTGGAGAGTCCCTGGGACTTTCCAGGGGTTCTTCTAGATCAAAATTACTTTATTATGTTATGTAATATACAATTTATTGTAATATAAATATTATTTGTCTTCTTCATTCTCATTCTTTCATATGTATACAGTGGGCTTTTCCAGCAACTGTTGGACATGTTCACAATACAGCAAGCCAAATATGGAAATAGAAACAAGAATTCAGCTATTTTCTATTAAATTAGATATGAAAATGACAACCTTTTAACTACATTTTGTTTTGGAAAATATGTTATTCCCCAAAGCATGTTTTTTTTTATGTTAGTTGGTAGAATTATTTAAAAAGTAAATTAAGAAAATACTTCCTGTTTTAATTATAGCAGAAATCATGGAGCGATATTATTCCCCACATAAACAGAAGCACTTTTTTTTTTAAGATTTTTTTATTTGTGCATACAGAACTGGGGTACAGGCCGGAGGCTCAGGGGCGACGAGAGGCTTCACCAGAGACAGAGTGGGGAGCAGAACAGGCAGATCGACGAAGTACACTGCTGAGGGGAGCAGCGGGCGGGTCAGGAGAGGTCTGCCACACAATGTGGTCACCTCTGGGGCAGGCGGGAATTGAAATCATGCGGAAGTGGCTTTAGCTTCTCAGTGCTGTGCTTTCACCCGCTGCTCCACCAGGGAGGGCCCAGAAGCACTTTTTAAAAGTTCTTTAAGTTTTAAGTGTGTGAAGATAATTATAAGAAAATAAGTTTAAGTGAGAAGTGTCAAAACCAAAAATTCTGGAAACACTGCCTTTCACATATTTATTTAGGTAATTCCTACATTACCAAGTTTTCATCATTATTTTCAGCAAAGAGCATACTTCTTAGTAAAGAAGTCAAACGTCCTAGACCTGTATGTTTTAGTACTTTGATAAGTGATATGACAAATTTTTTCATCTAAAATTTATCAGTGATCTGAGATGGCCTCTCACAAGCATCAAAAAGCTCTCATTAGAAACCCACTTCCCATAAAGTAACAATCAAAGTGCTATTAGGAATGAAGACAATGAGCAGAGGGTGAGAGAAGCTGGCGGGTATAGGACTAAGTGGGAGAGAGTATTGCAACTGGAATGGTGTTTGGGAAAATACTCAAGGACAGGAATTCTGGCTATCTACTAATTTTCTCACTTCGGTGTTATTCCTTGAGAGCACAAAACCCATTTTCTGAATTCAGCTACTGCCTGCACTGTGGTTTTTGTGAAGACAATAATTAGTTGCTTGCCGTGGATTTCATGTGAAAGTCACCGTGGCTCCAGACTGGACCAGATGGATACATAACCAAATGTTTAAGTAAAAGTTTCAATGGCTGAACCACAAAATGCTTGAATTTGATTCCAATTCCCAGAAAGTGGACCCCACCTTGGAAGTTTCTGTGACATTATTCTGCCTCTTTCATAGTTCATTGACAAAAAGCCTCTCCAGCAAACAGTGGTTTATTAGCAGATTAGTGCTCACTCTCACCATTGCATTCTAAGAAAAACCTCACACACCCACAGTAAAAGTCATTTCCATGCTATTTGTAGAACCCAAATACTATCTATTTATACCATTTTGACCAGGGTCACAATCTTTCTAAGAGTAGAAAGAATTGTAGCAACTATTCAGCTAATTACTTCTACTGATGGGGTCCATTCCTATCTCCAGAGTTTTTAGTTCTACTAACATTTGTGTATGTGTCTTAGCAAGGACAAACCCAGAGAAAAGACTGAGGGAGGGTTTCTGTCACTGAGTTGTCCAAAGTGACTGCAGGTCCTGCAGGTCCTGCAGGAAACAGAATATAAACCCTAAGTGAGTTTTTAAAGGGCTGTCTATAAATCTGTGGGCCAGTGTTAATGAGGGACACTGTCATAATTTTAGATGGTAATGCCAGGGAACTGTTATCTCCCGAGAACCCCAAAAATGTGGTCATAAGGAAAGGGCTACTTGAGAGGACTTGGGATGTTTAGGAGAGAAAATTTAGCTAGCAATGCATTGCTTTGTACCAGGGGTAACAGTGGTCTATCGCCACCTCTTACACGAGAAAAGATTTTGTTCTGGGAGCACAGAAGATCCATCCCGCCCCATATAGAAAGCACATTTTATAATGCCCAATACACAGTGAGTGACCAAAACATGGCTAATAATAATAAGACTCCAATGCATTGATTTTTTTTTAAAGATTTTTTTTTAAAGATTTATTTATTTATGCATACAGAGTTGGGGTACAGGCCAGAGATGCAGAGGGTGAGAGGATTCACCAGAGACAGAG
>NW_004567107.1:66712705-66713913 GCF_000260355.1 Condylura cristata | reverse complement strand
ACGAAGTACACTGCTGAGGGGAGCAGTGGGCGGGTCAGGAGAGGTCTGCCACACAATGTGGTCACCTCCGGGGCAGGCAGGGATTGAACTCATGTGGAAGTGGCTACAGCCTCTTAGTTCTGTGCTTTAACCCGCTGCGCCACCAGGGAGGGCCGGATTGATTTTTTAAAAGATTTTCAAGTCCCGCCTAGGAATATTGAACAAATAAAATTGAGTTTGTCTTTGACTTCTCAATGACATTCCCAAAAAGCAGCAAATCTAGTCTTTGCTCTCAAAGCACTGTGGGTCCCCCACGCATAGGATTTGCTCCTTCCATCCACAGATGCTGAACTCAGGCTCTCCAAAAGGCTTGCTGCTGGCCCTGAGGACTTTCTCTACTATAGACAGAGGAAGACCAGAGGCACTGAGAGGCTGAACCCTAGTAAAGCCATTTACCAGCAACCTAGATATGGTGAGTAAGTATCCAGCAACTCACTCATACAGGATAACTTGCAGATTTGTGCTTCCTAGACCCTAATGGTTTCCTGGCAAGATTGAGTATCAAAAGCCTAGTGCCCACAGTGTGACCTTGCATATCAAGTCGCCCTGCACTGCCTTTCTTCCAGTACCTGGACCACTGGCCACCCTTCTGGTTCTTTCTGGAATCACCTCCCAAATAAACTCCTTACACTTGAATTCTTATCACAGGACTGCTTTTGGGAACAAATTAAGTCAAAGGTAAAGCCTATTCTGATCTCTAAAAGTCCCCCTGTGCTTTAATGTTTCCACCCTCACAGAGAACCCTTCGGTTAGGAAACAGTCACATTGATTATTTACACCTTTGATTGAATTTAAGCCAATGTATCATCATCTCCAAAGTTTCTTCCATTTAATAGTGAATTTAACCAAACACTCTGTGCTTCCATTCATCTTCAGGAGCTCTGCAGAGAACTCATCAGAGATGCCCATCTCTCTCTTTTTTTTTTTAATTTAACTTTTTTATTACAAAAGTTTATTTTTACATCATTTTGTACATTTTTTTTCCATCTCGATTGTAATCCCCGCGGGTTTCCCATCACAAAATCACCCGTGTGCCATCACCATAATCCCGTGCATTTCTCTCCTCCCCCCAACGTTTTTGATCCCATTCCCCACTCCACCCCCACAAAATGTCTCTGGTATATGGTTGTTCATTATTTTTGTTATTTTCTCGCCTGGTCCATTATACT
>NW_004567107.1:66695621-66712490 GCF_000260355.1 Condylura cristata | reverse complement strand
TAATATTCCATTGTATATATGTACCACATCTTTTTTATCCAGTCATCTACTTTTGGGCATTTGGGCTGCTTCCATGTTTTTCCAATTGTAAATAAAGGAGATGCCCATCTCTTACCTAAATCATTCCCTGCATTGCATTCCAAAGTGTCACAGAGCTTTGTCTCCCTGCTCCCTCCATCGTCAATGATGTGCTATGCTTTATCCTATTGAAAAAGTCATCTCTTGGGAAAAGAGGAAGAAAGGAAAGACATATAATTCTTACATCACTACTTCTTTCTCTTCAGTGCTGGGTCAGTCCCTTGATGCTCATGGTTTTAGCAGTCACATTTGTGTGAATGACATCTAAATCTCTACCTCCCCCACTGGATTCTCATCTAAGTCATAGTCTCAAAGTGTCCAGTTGAACATTTCTATTTGAGTCTCTATTCTCAAATACAGCCAGTACATGCAAAATGGATTTCCTCATCTTCACCTTAAATTTTTATTAAGTTACTAAGTTGTTAAGTTTTGAAGTTGCTTATTTATACCAAAGGTAACACCATTCCTATATTATTCTACACTTTCCTAATCTGATGTGGTTCTTTCACCCCTTTTACAATGTTTATCACTTCCCACCTCCTCACTAATGACACATTTTCCCTGTTTAGTTGCCCTCTAGAGAGATGGGCTAATTTTTCAAAATTTTCTATACTAAGAAATCTAGCA
Source organism: Condylura cristata (assembly GCF_000260355.1). Classification (NCBI taxonomy): domain Eukaryota; kingdom Metazoa; phylum Chordata; class Mammalia; order Eulipotyphla; family Talpidae; genus Condylura; species Condylura cristata. Next base: position 66,711,785 of record NW_004567107.1, on the reverse strand, counting down.
TCTCTTCAGAATAAATTCCATCATTCTCAAAAATGTGTACTTTATTTTTACTTTTGTTTTAAAATGTTGCTTCAGCTAGGCTAAACACTTCCAATCTAATTTATCTTTCTCGCTTTCCCAAGTCAATTTCTCCTCTCTAACCAGGTTGGTATACTTGGTGCTCTCCAAACATCATTCTCCCTCTTGTCTCTGGGATTTTGCTCATGCTCTTTCTTTATTAATAGTATTAAAGACTCTAACCCTCCCTGAGACTAGGTGTTACACAAAGCACTTGTATTGTTCATTATGATTGAACTCCTTTACTACTTTATATACTCTAAATAACACATGTCTATATTTTATGGACAGAGAAACAAGATAGACAATGTTAAGGCAAACAGCTAAACTACAACATGGCAAATGGGAAGATTGCTTCTGACTAAATACAGTTAAAAAGAAAAAAAAAAAAGGGCCTTCCCGAGTGGTGCATCAGGTTAAAGCACAGCACTAAGAACTAAAGTCATTGCAGCATGAGTTTGATCCCCACTCCAAAGGTGACCCACATGGCCCAGCAGACCTCTCCTGACCATCCCGCTGCTCCCCTCAGCAGTGTACTTTGTCAGTCTGCCTGTCTCTATACTCCGAATCTGGTGAATCCTCTCACCATCCCTGCACCTCTGGCCTGTACCCCAGTTCTGCATGCATGAATAAATAAATCTTAAAAAAAAAAAAAAAGCTAAACTTGGCCATTCTTTCTGTATCACTCTAGAACATAGTCTCCCAAGTCTTAACAAAGAGTCCCTGACTCTTCAGGAAAATGTATCATTGTATGGTTGAAATGGACTGTTGGTTAGAACCCAAACTCTGAAGTTATTTTAATGTAGGGCAGATTGTCAAGATCCAAATAATTTATTTTTAAAAGATTTATTTATGCATACAGAACTGGGGTACAGGCCAGAGGTGCAGGGGCAGTGAGAGGATTCACTAGAGACAGAGTGGGGAGCAGAACAGGCAGATTGATGGAGTACACTGCTGAAAGGAGCAGTGGGCAGGAGAGGTCTCCGCATCATGTGGATCACCTCGAGGCCAAGGATCCAACTCGCACTGAAGGATGGCAGCCAGCTTGCAGTGCTGCGTCCTAACCCATTATGCCACCAAGGAGGGTTCCCAAATGATTTTTTTAAAGATTTATTTATTTGTTAATACAGGACTGGGGTACAGGCCAGAGGCTTAGGGGTGGCGAGAGGCTTCATCAGAGACAGAGTGAGGAGGAGAACAGGCAGATGTATGAAGAACACTGCTGAGGGGAGCAGCGGGTGGGTTAGGAGAGGTCTGCCACGCCATGTGGTCACCTCCAGGGCAGGCAGGAATCGAACTCATGTAGAAGTGGCTTTAGCTTCTCAGTGCTGTGCTTTAACCTGCTGCATCACCAAAGAGGGCCCCCAAATGATTTTTATAAAACGGAGAGGCATAGATTTTGCCCAAGGTAAAAGAAACCAGTTGTCCTATAGAATGTCAACCAGTTGTTTTTCATATTAAAATATTTATTTATGCATTATTGATGTAGCTGTTGGTTTATAACTTTGTATATGACTTAGAGTGGTAGTTTCACACCCTTCAGATGTATGCTGCCATACCACAAGATTTTGTTTTTGATTTAGCAGCTTTCCACTTTTCCACATTCTTGTTCTCATTACAGTATATACTTTGAGTTCTCCTTTATTCTGTTGAGTCATTTTTATTATACAACTATTTCCTCATAAACGAGCTAAGTGAGTATTCCAAAAAGGTGTATACTATGTATTTTTATGAGTCATGATTTAACTTTTAGAAACCTATATTTAGTGATAACGTGCCCCACACCTAAATTATTGCATTTGACTTAGTGCCTTGTGGTCCCAGAATTTCTGCTTCTTCTGGAGCCAAACTTTCAAATTTAAATGAATATTTGCCAGCTCATGATTACATTTTCTTCTTAGTATTTTCATAGTGTTCATTTACCTTGATAATGCATAACTTATTTTTTGCCTTATTGTTTTATTCACGCATCTCTATCTATTTGGCTATGTCTTTGTATTTTACCCCCACCCAAGTGGTAGAGAAACACATGAAGCTTTCCTTCAAGAAATTTTTGAAATTATTTATTTATCCCCACCCTAATCTTCTTCCAAGGTGCTTAGAATGGCTCTGCCACTATTCTAACAGGATAGAGGAGGTGTTCAACAAATGCACATTGAGTGGAATTTGATTGAACATCGAAGATTATCTTTGATAGTACTCAAAGTTCTACTGGTTGAATTTTTAACAACTTCAGACAAAACAGAGAAACATTGTATTCACGAATGAATGACTTTTAGGAACAAATAATAGTAAGTAGGAAATTCTGTCCTCATATGAGGAGAGAAAAAATATCTTGCATAAACATGAAATGCCAAATGGTAAACTTTAGAATTTGTCCACAAAGTAAAATCTCATTCCAAATGCCACTTTTCTAAAAAGTCAGTTCAGTGGCAATCTGTGTGTTCCTTTTTTACCATGACTCTGTTTAATTTCAAAACAAGGGTAGATAAAATATGCTAATATACAGCAAGTCTCCCCATTGCTATTCATTAGGGAGTCTCCTTTCAGTGTGAAAATCCAGTCTTCCGTGAATTCACAAACAAATGATTGCTCTTGTTATTGGCATTCCTCACCGGTGATAAAACATGGGAGTGAATCAGCTTTAGTCCAATTGTGTGAGTTTCTTTGGTGCTGTGTTTTTGGCTTGAATATATATGGATATATGTCCATGTACACTTTCAAGATGTTTAAAATAAGTGTATTATATTGGCAGGGACATTAATAGGAAATCTTTGGAGACTTCCATTTAGAGGTGGTGATGGTGGTGGTGGTGGTGGTGGTGGCTTGTTTTATGGGCTCAGTCTTTGCACTCCAGTTGTAAGAGCCTGCTGTAAGCAGTGAACTGTTTAGCATGCCATGTGGGCCACAGCCGCTGACATCTTTAACTAGAATAGCAAAGGGCTGGGAAAAGAGCACGATAGAGTGCTAGCAGCCAGAGAACAGGGTTGGAATGTTGGCTCTGACCACAAATTGGTACATGAACTTGTGTTTTTCATTAGGGTTGTTGAAGTAACTCTGGTTTCTAGCATTCCAAGTGATATTCAGACCTATATTAAGTTAAGTACTCTTAAAAATCTCTCTATGTTAGAACAACTTGAAGGATCATACTGCAATCAAGGAAATTCAAGAAATATAAAAAAATGAAGGTTAGTTCTGGCCTTTGCTTGTGCTTATCTGTATGATCGAATAGTGTGCATTGTTTATAATTTAGTAGGTGACCTGAATGTAGCTAAAGATGCAATATTGCCTAGAGCTTTTAATTGACTACTTAGCTCAAGTTTATTTTCTTATGCTATTTGTGGATTGTAGAATTCAACTGTGAGTGACTATAATACATTTCTATTACCAGAGCTCAAACATGGTAATGTTCCATTCTGTGATTAATAAACACTTATGAAAACCATGTATTTGTTTAATTGTCTTTATACATCCATTTGTGCCATCTACAGCTAAGCATTCCAACTGGCAAAACTCAGTCAAGAATTTTTCTTTTTCTAGAATCACCTATAAACACTCAGTTCCAGTAGGATACTCAGCCCTACCTGTTCTTAGCAATATAGTCTTGGTGCCCAGAGTTCCTGCTTATCCTAGGTGTAGGGTCAAGCCTGAGGTCTCTCACCAAGGACAAGATATCCTGGTGGGAGGAACATACCAGAAACCAGTATCTACTGAAAACAGCAGGTGCATATTAGAATAGAGATAATATGTTGTAACCAGCAGGAACAATGGAGACCCCCAGGGAATAGTCCAGGTCACTTCACCCTAACTTCCATTAACCAGTAACCACTTCCCTCTCACCTGTACACTGCTTGCATACTTGCCAGTAAATATGAGACTGCCTTTGGATGGGGCTGCATGTTACTTCTGGTATAGCGCCTCTAGGCTTCTCATTGCTTCACCTAGACTTTGAGTAATCTCTCTCTGCCCATTGCACTTGTAATGCTGCATCATGTGAGGTGACAAAATGTCACCTATGCACAGGCTTCCATCTGTGAAAAGGGACTTCAGGGAGGCACCAGTGAAGATCCTTCCTTCTTTCTTCCAAACTAACCCAAATTACTTCCTTGTGAATGGGGCATTTGTTTAACTCAAAGTTTACCTTTCTTGGGTGTTTCATATCATCAATATCCAATCTTTAATGAGGAAGATTTTCAGTTCTTTTCCTGAAAGTAATTTTTTAAAATGGGAAGAAAGGCACAAGGTTCTCTTTTTGAGTAAGAGGAAAGCATCAAAAGAAGAAAAGAGAATCTTAGGGAGTGAGATTATGAGTGTTCCCAAGCAGGATACAAACAGATTTTTGTTTGAAACCAACAATATTGGTAAACTTTCCGGTCCTTAAAACAAGGTATATGTCTACCAGCAGGACTGAAGGGACTGACAGATGTGTGGATGCATGAGACCTTCCTAATTGTAGAAAGGGGCAGTGAAGGATTCCATTTACAAAAGGCTTAGTAAGATAAGAGTATCCTTAATAGTGTACAAATTGTCTTCCCAAAAGTCAGTCCCATTTTACATTTTCACCAACAATGAATGAGAATGCATTACTGGAATGAGTGTTCTTTGGTTCCCAACCTAGCCAGGATCTGCTGAATCAATGTTCTGGATTGTGTTCATTGTAAGAAGTCATATAGTGGTTTCTCATCATTTCCCTTTTGACATATTATATGAACATCTTATTATATGTTTGCTTACTATCTTATTTTGTGAGTTAAGTCATTTGTCTGTTAAGGCTTTTTGTCCATTTTTTCCTTATTGTTGAGTTTTAGGAGTTCTTTAGACATTTTAAATATCAAACCTTTATAAGATGTGTCTTATGCAAATGTTTTCTTCCAATCTGTGTCATGTATTCTAATATTGATATTATATTTTGTAGAGTAGAAGATTTTTTAAATGAAATCCAGCAGTTTATCAATTCTTTTTTTATAGATCATGCCTTGTAATGGCATCACCATACCCAAGGTTATCTAGACTTTTCCCTTTTTTGGCTTATGTCCATACAAAAACCACATGTGAATGTTTATAGTAACTTTATTCATGAGTGCCAAAACTTGGAAGTAACTAAGCTCTCTTTTAGTAGGTGAATGGATAAATAAATTGTAAAATATCACACAATGGAATATATTTAGCATTAAAATGGGATGAGTTTTCAAGATATAAGACAGAGAAACTTCAACTCATATTAATAAATGAAAGAATACAGTATAGTATAGTAATGATCCACTCTTTGTGATTCCAACTATATTACATCAGTTGTTGTTGGTGATTGTGGGAGTTATGGGGCTGCATCACTCCAGGATTTCTTCTGTTGGATTGGCAAACAGATCTTCCTTGCCACGCAGCTGGCCCAGGGCCTTGGATATGCAGGGGCTCGCAAGCATGCAGGAGTCTATAGAGAATGGTTGCAGAAAGAAGGTTAGCTGGTGCCTCCCTGGTGGCACAGCCACTGCAGCCTGAGTTCTGTCCCCAGCCAGGGAGCTGACCCATGTGGCTCAGGAGGCCTCTCCTGTCTCGCCTGCTGCTCTCCTCAGTGTATTTCAGTAGATCTGCCTGTTCTACTCCCTACTCTATCTTTGGTGAATCCTCTCACCCCCCACACCTCTAGTCTACACCCCAGTTCTTGTATGCATAAATAAATAAATCCTTCAAAAAAGAAAAAAAAAAAAGTCTTCTTGCAGGTGCCTGACAGCAAGGATGTGCACGGGCTAGGTGCACTGCACCTTCTGCAGAGGGGACACCTGTGGTTGGAGAGGGATGAGAAGACAGCAAAGAGGATTTTTAGAACAGTGAAAATACTAAATAGTGATAATATAATGATGTTGCATATTTGTATAAACTCACAGAATGTACAATATGAATCCTAAGGTAAAAAAGAACTTTTTTAAGTAAAATTTTTAAAATAATATGTAATTCATTTCATTGTGGTCACAGTAGGATTCTCCCCACAGGATCGCCACTGCAGGGTACCCACTGTGACACACAGTGCTCCACCAAGCTCCATGTGCTTCCTTCCCACCATGTTCCTGCTCCTCCCTATACTCTCCCCTCTTTGATCCATCAGTTCTTTAGTCAGTTTTCAAAAGTTGGTTTTATTTTATTTTAAAGATTTATTTACACATACAGAACTGGGGCACAGGCCAGAGGTTCAGGGCGGTGAGAGGATCCACCAGAGACAAAATGGGGAGTAGAACTGGCTAACTAACGAAGCACACTGCTGAGGGGAGCAGTGGGCGGGTCAGGCGAGGTCTGCCGCGCCATGTGGGTCACCTACAGGGCAGGGATTGAACTCAAGCTGAAGTGGCTTTAGTTTCTTAGTGCTGTGCTTTCACCTGCTGTGTTACTAAGGAGGGCCAAGTTGTTTTTTTTTTTTCCTTTGGTTTTGATGAGCAATGTTGGCCTAATAAAATGTGTTTGTACATGTTACTTCTTTTTCAATATTTTGGAAGAATTTGCACAGGATAAGTGTAAGTTCATCTTTGAAGGATTTGTAAAATACACTTGTGAAGCCATTTGATCCTGCACCTTTTTGTTTGATTACTGTTTCATTTTTCTTGCTTGTAATTGGACTTTCAGAATTTATATTTCTCTTTTACTCAGTCTTGGACAAACTCTAGAAGTTTTCTCTAGGTTTATTATATATTTTAGCATAAAAATACTCATAGTAGGCTTAAAATTTTCTCTGAATTTCTACAGTGTTAGTTGTAATCTTTTTTTTTCCATTTTTGATTTTATTTATTTAGGATTTCTCCTTTTTTTTTAGTGATACTTCCCAGAAATTTCTCTATTTTCTTTAAATTTTCTGATAAAACTTTTTTTAGTTTCAGTGATCTTTTTGACAGTTTTTTATATGATTTCTTTTTTTTGATGACTTTTGAATTAGTTTCTTCTTTTTTTTAATTCCTCAAGATGAGTGAGACCTTTTTTTGACTTGAGCTCTTTCTTGTTTCTTGATGTGTGTATGTATTGCTATCTATTTCCCTCTAGGTACTGATTTTGCTGCATAGCACACATTTGGGAGAGAAATTTTCCAGGTATTTACTTTGAGCCTGTTTGTATTTAGTTTTTACATGTATTTCCCGGAGGCACAAGGATGTTGGATTCTGTTGCCTGTTTCAACCAGGCATTCCAAATTTTTTGTTTTTGGTGAATTCTGTATATTTACTTTTACAGTGATTACTGATATATAAAGGTTGTTGCTACCACTATGCTTCTAATTTATTAGTCTGTTTCTCCATTCACGTATCTTTGTGGAATCTTCTTTTCAGTTCAGATGCAGTATTTTTTGGAGAGGTGGATTGGTGCTTGAAAATTCTTTGAGTTTGTCTGTCCTTGGAAAGGCCTTGATTTCTCCCTTGTATCTAATGATAGGCCTTACAGGATAAAGTATTCTTGGCTGGCGGTTTGTATCTTTAAGTATATGGAACACATCATTCCATTCTCTCCTTGCCCATAGTGTTTCTTCAAAAAAATCTGATGGTAGCCTGATCAGAATGTTTTTATTGTTTTTTTTTAAGTTTTTTTTTCTCTTTAGTGTTCTTTCTCTGACTTGAATACTTCAAAGTTTTATCTAGTGAATGTCTTTGTGCAGTTCTTATACAATTTAGATCCTCTGGGCTTCTTTTAGCTTCTGGTTTTTTATGTTTATGTCTTTTACTAATCTAGGAAGTTTTCTTTCATTATCTCTTTAAATACATTTTCTGCTCTATTTATTCTCTCTTCTCCTTTGATATTCCCATTAGTCTTATGTTCCCCTTTCTTATGGAATTAGATAATTCTCTGAGTGCATTTTCATTTTTAATTTTTTTTCTACCTAGAATCTTGATCATTCACATCTTCAACTATGCTGGTTTGTTCTTCCACTTTTTTAATCTGTTTTACTTCTGTAACTATCTCTTGAGTATTTCTTCTCCTGTATTTCTTTTTTTCTTTCCACTTTTTTTTTAAAGATTTATTTATTTATTCATACAAAACTGGGTTACAGGCCAGAGATGCAGAGGGTGAGAGGCTTCATCAGAGACAAAGTGGGGGGCAGAACAGGCAGATCGACGAAGTACACTGCTGAGGGGAGCAGCGGGCGGGTCAGGAGAGGTCTGCCACGCCATGTGGTCACCTCCGGGGCAGGCGGGGATCGAACTCATGCGGCTGTGCTTTAACCCGCTGCACCATCAGGGAGGGCCTTCTTTCCACTTTTATCTTATTTGGAGATTCATTTTCCATCTTCAGTTCATTGAATTTATTTCTAAGGACATTCATTTGTTTTTATGAGTTTTCATCCACTTATTTGGATTTATTTATCATGGCTATTTTTGAAAAACAGATCCTTAAAGTTTTTGAAAGTAGGTTCTGGAGTTTTTTTTTTTTTTTTCCCATCTTTCTGTGGTATAGTTGTTGACCAGGGATGCTGGCTGCCATTTATTGTGTTTTTGCTTTTCCCTCTTGTTTGCTTTCTAGGGTGGTATTGATGTCAACAGTTGTGACGTATTTCACTTGTAAGTCTCTGTTCAATATAGTGTAATACTGTTTAGTGTCCAGTCTGTCAAGGTCTGTGCTCATCTCTTCTATTCAAAGTTAATCACTCCCACTACTCTACAGAATTTTTTCACAGATCTTTCCCCTACATTTTGCTGCTATCGGAGCTTCACTCAGTAGTGCCCAGGCTTTAATGTTGGTATTTTGGGTATCAACTGAGTTTCTACTGCAGATATTTGGTAGCTAGTAGCTATTATCTGGGAATTTGGGGGAGTCAGTTTCCAACTCAAGCAATTGGTTTCTAGTTACTGGTGCCAGGTAGTCGAGTGCTCCCTGTGGAAAATGAGGGTCAGAAACAACCTAGTTCTCATTCTCCCAAATGACAGGTGAAGGCTATGATCTTGTGGTTGGTAACTGCAAGCTGGGGGAGATTTCTTTTACCACTGTTTGGAGGGTACTAAGAATTGCTTAATTCTTGTTTTTACTTGAAAAATGGGTGCAAGATTCTCTTAAGAGGACTGACTTAGAGGGAGAAAGTTATTTGATTTATGCAGTAGAGCATTGTCACTGTAACAACCAGAATAGGGATAGGTCATTGCTTACAGACAGTGGCTTCCTAGTGGCACTGGGAAGAATCAGATGTGCTCTGGCAGAAAACTCCAGGGTGTGGTCAGAATTCAGCAAATTCAGGTATGGCTTGGGGAGTGCATGCTGCCACTCTGAGGACCACAGACAATTAAAATAAAGACTTTTTGGATGATTATGATGTGTCAAGGTAAATTCAGACTTGGTAAAAATGCACCATTGTAGTGAGTAGTGCTGACAATGGGGAAGGCTATGGAGGCATGAGGCATATAGAAAATATCTTTCTTTCCTCCCAATTTTATTATAAATCAAAAGCTGCTCTAACAACTAAATATTCTTTTTCTTTAATTTTTTAAAGATTTATTTATTTATTCATATAGAACTGGGGCACAGGCCAGAGATGCGGAGGGTGAGAGGATCCACCAGAGACAGAGTGGGGAGCAGAACAGGTAGATCGACAAAGTACACTGCTGAGGGGAGCAGCGGGTGGCTCAGGTGAGGTCTGCCTCGCCATGTGGACTCCTCCGGGGCAGGCGGGAATCGAACCCATGCAGAAGTGGATTAAGCTTCTAGGTGCTTTAACCCACTGCGCCACCAGGAAGGGGGCACAACTACATATTCTTTACAAAGATTTTTAAAAGCTTTCGCAGAGTAATAGCAACAATAACAAAAGCTAAGGGAGGGAATTCATCTTTTGGGCAAGCAATTTTTGTTACCAACAATGTTCTTCCTCATCTCTCTTTCCCTAAGTATAGCCTATTCATCTTTCAACCTCAACTAAAGCAAGCCTTGTTTCTCTCAAGTAAGCCTTTCTTGATGGTCACAAACACTATTACATGTATTCATAGTGCCACGTGCTCTGCCTCTTAACAAATTCAACAATATATAATTAAATATGGATTTGTGTAGCAATCTGAATAATGTTTTTCTCTTGTCTATAAGTTCCATAGATATCATGTATTTCTTTTAAATCTTTGTATCTTTACTCCCTATCCCAGTGTCCTGAACATATTGGGGCCTCAATAAATATTTGCTGAATAAATGCAATAATATCCAAATAAGTGATCACAATCTCTCATTTTTAGATTGTCTTGACTGTGTATTAGTATTCTGCCTTGGGTTTACACTTAGATTGTGATTTAGGGGCTGAGGTAGACCACATACCATAATTATAATTTTACATCCACTGTTCTGGTCCTGTGGCCTTAGCTCCCTCTGGCCTCAGTCCTTTCTATGCTACATTCAGCATATACAAAGAGGTTCTACAAAGAAAGATGAAAAAGATCAGCACATGATAGGAAAAAAGACAAATATATGAACAGAAAATTGGTATGAGGGGAAACATAATTTAGGTAAATATAAATACATTCATATGTGTATATATATGAATGAAAATATATTTAGAAAATATTCCTTTGTGAAATGCAAGTGAAGCAGGCCAACTAAACCATTCACATTCTAGTTTAGATGCTCAGGTCTTTATTCTAAAAGGTGAGCACATCTACTTCTAACTCTAACTCACTGTGCAAAAAGACAAAAAAATTCATTAAAAATATATAAACTGGGCTCTCCCTGGTGGCACACTGGGTTAAAGCACAGCATTATGAAGCTCTCGCAGCCACTGCAGCACCAGTTCAATCCCTGGCTAGAGAGGTAACCCACATGTCACAGCAGGCCTCTCCTGTCTCATCCACTGTGCCCCTCAGCAGTGTGTTTCAGTCAAACTGCCTGTTCTGTTTCCCACTCTGTCTCTGGTGACTCCTCTCACCCTCTACACCTCTGGCCTGTACCCCAGTTCTTGAATTCATAAATAAATAAATATTTTAAAATACTTACAACACTGTATAAATACAGACATTAGTCTACACTAATGCAACAATTTAAACAGTTCATCATAGTTTTGCTCAATGATTCTAGGCAAAACTTTTAGTGCCAGAGTTCTACCCACTTCCCATGTTTCTTTGCAAGGTAACTTTGATTATGTAAGAGTTATTGTATATTTATGGCATGGAGCTAGTGGGGAGGTAACACTAAATCAGTATTTTATGTACTTATGTCTTCTCCCCAATTTTCTTGCCTGTTAGGTTCCTTGATGCTGTAGTCTGTAAGCATGAACCTGTTTGCTATTTTTGTTAGAGTATCAGGTATACTCAGGGAGTAGCTGCATTTCACTTAAGCTCTCACTGACCCTCTGTATCTGTTTGCCACACCTTCTACCTGGCCTTCCACTGAGGGACCAATTTGCCATGTTATAGTTAATTTGATGGAAAAACTGTTGGTTGCCAATTCAACATCACACTATGTGGGGGTATGGGAGGCTCAGGGCCAAAGAAAACACCCTCCACATGCTTATTGTAAAAACCTATCCACAGAGGGGGATTTTGCTGAATTAATCCACAAGTAGTGTAGCTACAGGAAAGTATTTAATGTTTAGGTGGAAAGAGGTGACATTTAGAAGTCTAAATGAAAGAATAGACTCCTTAGGGATGTTTGCAACATCCAGATTCTACTTCTACACAACACAATGATGGGAACTGAACTTCGAAATTGTGAAGTTGGATACATAGTATATCATAAGAATGATCAGATTGAGATTTGTAAAGGACTCCTATGCTATGCCTATATTTGTTCCAGAAACTTCAGGACGTTGCCCATGTACAAGAGAGATACAACTAAGTTGATGAATCTGCCTAGATATATTAGCATGAAATGAAAATAGAGAGACTTTCTGGAATGCTCCAGAAGACATAAGAACAAAAACCATAAGTACTTGAGACAATATGTAGGGGACATTACAGAAGATCTACCACAAAGATATATTTTGGCACACAACCTCAACAGCAAGGAAAATAAATGTAAAAATAAGCAAGTGGGGCTAAATCAAACTTAAAAGGTTTTGTACCTCCAAAGGCAAATGATTCTGCTTATTTTGATTGTTTAGATTGTTTGCCTCAAAACTTCATTCTTGTATTTTTAGTGTAGTAAGTATATATAATGAAAGGAGCCAAATACTCTGTAAGAGTTTCTGGCAAATCTGTTTACTTATGATGTCAAGGGATGACCTCCTCTCAGGCCAGTTACAAATGACTCAAATATGTACACTCAACTTCTCTCCTCGTCAAGCTAAACCCTCCATATGAGGACTGTTCCACCCTGCAGTGTCTACTTACTAAGCTCACTATTTGTTCCCTAAAAGAACCTTGGGGAGAGCCACCCTGGTGGTGTAGGGGCTAAGTCTCAGTGTTATCATGCTAGCACCTCTGTGGCCTGAGTTCCATCCCTGGCCAGAGAGCTGACCCACATGGTGCAGCAGACTCTCCCATCTCACCCTCAGCAGGGTATTTCAGTAGATCTGCCTGTTCTGCTCCCCACTCTGTCTCTGGTGAATCCTCTCATCACCACCCTCCCCCCACAGCTCTGGCCTACAGCCTCATTCTTCTGCGCATACATAAATAAACAACTCCTTAAAAATATTACTTTGGGGAGGCTTTCCAGCACACCAGACACTCAAGCCCTGTCCTGAGTCACTGAGACTATGGAGGAGCCTAGACTTCCGTATTTTTCAAGAATTTCAAATGATCCTAATGGTAACCAAACTGAAAACCATCACCAAACATGTCTTGAGAATCAGTGTGATTCTCAGTATGGTTCCCTGTCACCTCCCTGTGCTATTTCTATGAAATAGCATTGGACTGTAATCACCCTTCTCATGGAAACTATTTTGGCACAATTTGTACAATAGCTACTTGGTTGCTCACTTACACACCAGACTGGAGGTCCCTTAAGGTCAGAGATTAGGGTTCACTCATATTTCTTGGAAACTTTGGGGTACACGAGACTATCCACAGAATAGAGAACAGAATTTCTTTGAATCTTCACAATTATAGTTGTCAAACTACATCCATGTGGACTATGTTGTGTCAATATTTGTAGGAAATGGATGGGTAAATGGATCGTATTAACTTTTCAAAAGAACTGGTAAGAACTTCGTTATTGAAAATGTATTGTGTAGAGCCTCAATATTTATGAACTTCATGTGATAACTAATGTCAGATGGAAAAAGTGTCTGTTGCTAGGACAATATCTATTTGAATGAAGGAAGACCTCTCTTGAATTTAAGAATTTTTATTTCACTGAAATTAATTAATAAATGTCCTTTAGATGAAAAAATGCTGCTCAAAATTTTAGTCCAAAATGTACAGAGAAGCTAAGTCCATAAGAACCTGTGGCTATCAGCTAAGTGGGAAAGGAGAGGGGGAAAAATAATAACCTTTCCAAAATATGCATATCCCTTGCACTCTGATTCCTGAAATTGACATTGCTACAGAGAAGATTATCCTAAAGAGGAGCTATTGCTTGGTGCATGCCAGGATGTAAACTTAAACTGTTCTATTCTCTGGATTTAACTACCAATTTATAGGAAATACAGGGACAGAAAACATATTAAGGGACAAGACAAGAATGCAGTTAGCAAAATTCAGGAAAGGAAATTTACAGAATAAGTTATTTGGTTGTGTCAACAGTTACTAAAGGGGATAAAAGAGAAGGGAGGTAAATTATCAATTAAAAGGGATCTTAAATGGTATTGCTAATGCATTGCAATGCACTTTTCTTATTGTGATCCTGCTTCAAACAGCAAACCATAAGCATACCTCTGAAGACATTCGTAATAGTAATAGTAGTAGTAAAAGTAACTTTGTGATGGTGGTGTTAAAATATTTTAATGATATTACTACATATAATGAAACATTAATAATGGCATTATAAAGAAACAAATTCTTACATTTTAGAGCAAGAATGTAGAGTTAAATATGTATAATGTCTGGGATTTGCTTCAAAATAACCCTGGGGTAGGAGGTAAGATGAAATGGATTGCTCATAAGTTAATTTTTGAATGATTATGTGGAGCTTTTATATGATTCTCTGCTTCTTGCCCATTGCACAAATTTATCTAAAGTATTTTAAAAGTTATTCGTTTTCTTAATTTTAGGAAAATCTAACTACTAATGTATTCACGCAGTCATGACATTTAAAAACTTTTCTGGAAAACTTTCATTATGAGAGCTGATTCCTTGTAATAAATAAGGGACAAAGCATCCCAGAATTAACAATGGAAGGAGGGGCAGAGTGGAAAGAGATATTTTAATTCAGAACGTGTTAGATTTGATATCTTGTTGTTGCTGTAACAGCTGATTAAACTAGAATTTCAAAAGTTTAAGGCCATTTGTCACATACAGGAAAAAAAAGAAAGAAAAGAAAAAGAAAGAAACACTGCCTGATTGCAAACATCTGGAGGTTACAGACTGAAAAGTTGAGTAGAGAACAACTGGCCTTAATACTACTTCTTGTTTTCCCTTTTCTTTATCGAGGTAATATTGGTTTATAACACTGCCCATGATTTAGGGGAGTAGGTTCACCACTCCTCAGTCCAAGTGCACTGCCTGAACACCCATAGTCCTTCACCCTAGGGTGCTTTCCTGCCTTTTAACTAGGATATAGGAGAAGGTAAAGAAGAGAAATATGGAATTAGGTGGGAATGTCAAATCAGAGGGTGAGGGCTACCCTGCCTGGGGTGGCAGTCTGCAAAGGCTGTGGAGTTGCTGGTTGCTGTTCCATGATGACAAGGATGTCCAGCAGCCCCATTTTTTCCAATCTAGACTCACATGTAAGATGAGAAGGAATCTATTACCCCTTTCAAACATGAACTTCTGGAAAGTGAGAAACAAAAGAATTAATGATTATGTGCCTCCCTAGGGTGGCCTAGGGGTTAAGCCTCAAATGCTGTCACCCCTATGACCTGAGTTAGATCCTAGGATATGGAGGTGACCCACATGGCCACAGCAGACCACTCCTGTCTTGCCCACTGCTCTCCTCAGCATTGTATTTCATTATATCTGCCTGTTTTTCTCCCCACTTTGTCCCTGGTGAATCCTCTTAACCCCTGTACCTCTGGCTTACACCCCAGTTCTACACAAAAATAAATAAAAACCAATACATTTTTTGATATATTAAAAAAAAATACATTTTCAAAAAAGAAATAATAATTAAGATGAATTCCAAGCTGGTGTGCAGCAAGTAGAGGGGACAGAGTCCAAATGGCTTATAGTAAGGGAACTGGTGATTCCTTTTGTCACTGCCCAGCCCTGCTGTCCTTCCTGTGCACATCACTGTCTGTTATCACTACACTGGTCAATAACAACTGTCCCAGAAAAGAATTTTGTAGAGAAATTAAGTTAGTGAAGAGAACTGACTCTGAGTGACATGGGGCAAAGAAAAAATGTGTGGATCACCTGACACATCATGAGAAGGATTTCCAGGGCTGCAGGTAGTGGAGGGCACATAGGAAGAATGGAGGGACAGAGGCAATGTGAGGAAAAAATCACAGAAATGGGGGTCAAGGTGCCTTTAGAGACCACTCACATGCCCTTCAATCAGCCATCTCCAAGGACACATCTGTGGACCCTTGAAATTATAGCCAGCTGAGCATGTGCCTTCTAGATCAAGAAATTCATGTGAGGTTGTCCCTGTCAGCTTGAGGATTCTCAGAAAAACCTCAGGAATTAGAGCAATGTAAATGCCAAAAAAATGGGGTGTGGTGGAGTGTTGGGAAGTGGAATATTTATATGAGAAGCGATTAGATATGTAGACATAGTTGATATGATTTCTGATATGTACAAACTCTATGCAAGTGTCTGGGATGGGTTCCAAGAAAGCAATATTAAAAAATTAACTAGAAATAGCAATAATTTGAGCAAGAAGATAATGTGTTTCCAGTATATTAATGGTTTGAAATGACTGATAATTTATAGGGGCATAATAATGTAAACAATGACTTTACATTGTCCTTCTAAGTAACATTGCCTGATTGGAAGGAAGGGAGGGGCACATATTTGGGGAGGTGGGGAAAGCTGATCCTCAATTTTCTTTTTTTTTTTAAAGATTTATTTATTTATTCATACAGAACTGGGGTACAGGCCAGAGCTGCGGAGGGTGAGAAGATTCACCAGAGACAGA
>NW_004567107.1:66692530-66694896 GCF_000260355.1 Condylura cristata | reverse complement strand
GCTTTAACCTGCTGCACCACCAGGCAGGGCCTCATTTATCATATTTTTCAATCCTAGCATTTCCAATTTAAAAATTTCCACCTTACCAAAAAAACAAAAACAAAAAAGCCCATAGCCACCTAATTATATTTAATTTCTTGAACATATTCAACAACTAGTTTTTCAAATCTACTGCTTACAACTCGAGTTTCTGATTAGCTTTTCTTCTTGGTATTCAATTGATTGAAAGTAAATTTTTGCTTTCTTCCATGTTTTCCTATTTTTTAAAAATAAACAGGAAAATTTCAAGGGTAGTACAAAAAATTCCCATACACATCACCAGTTTTAATTTCCCCTGTTATTATCTTTATCCATTGTCAAAATTAAATTCTCTGTATCCTGGTTGCAGGTCTCTATATGTGATCCAAAATAACCTACTTAGCTATAACTAGATGCTAAACTCTAAAAACATTTTAAATATATTTTAAATTCAGATAAAATGCACATACCATAAAATTTACCATCTCAAGTATTGCTTAATAGAGGAATGTCTTTAGGGCCCCTCCTGATGGCGAAGTGGGTTGGAACACTGTGCTGCAAAGTTAAGGCAAGCCGAGGCCGCTTCAGTGCGAGTTCAATCCCCGCCCAGAGGCGACCCACATGGTGCAGCAGCCCTCTCCTGTTTTGCTTGCTGCTCCCCTCAGCAGTGTACTTCGTCATTCTGCCTGTTCTGCTCCCCACTCTTTCAATCCTCCCACCACCCCTGCATCTCTGTCCTATACCCCAGTTCTGTATGCATAAATAAATAAAATCTTAACAAATAAATAGAGTAACCTCTTTAATTCAATCCTGAATCTGCAGCCCTGCACACCAGCAGCAGGCGACTGGACCACAATGCTTGGAGGCTTACTGGCACCGGTTGTTTCCTTCCCTGCTTCCCCAGCAGCCTGACTGACATAAGTACCAAAAGCAGCAGCGGAGCAGAAGTTGTATTTCCACCAGCAGCCTGGAACATGTTTCCTGGAGGCAGTGGGATTTGAGCTGAATTTGAGTCCAGGTGCACCTAAGTCTCCTGAAGCCTGACATGTGGCAGCCTACTGTGGGAGGCTGCAGGATGGCTGCACAGAGGTCTGCTTGTGCCCTGGAGCACCCCTCTTGGCTTTGGGGCTCAGAAACATGCTGCTTGGAAGTGGCAGGCAATTTTCTTCCCTCCACCAGCAGCCCCTGGGGCTCAGGCTGCTGATAGAGGCCAGGAATGCCGTGGACAGCAGTGATTCCCCTCCCACCCTACCCCAGGGCTGCAGCCCCACTGGCCGCAAAGTCAAGGTTGCCCTGTGCTGAGGCAAGTTCTGGCATGGGGAAGCAACAGCTAGCCGCATTGGCCCTGGTTCAGGGCTGCAGGGAGAAACAGAGGTCCTTGGAGTACAGGCAGTACAAAGGCCCATGAGTCCTAGGCAAACCTGGCAGACTCCCAACACAGCCCTCCCTACAGAGCTGCTACAGCCAGCCCCCACTGCAATGTAGTTACTCAGCCCCACCAGAGGGGCCCTGGGTGCAATGTACATTCCGCCCACTAAGGCCGGCTCTGGCTGTGGCTCTCTGAAGGTCAGGGAAGGTCGGATCTGTGCAGGCACCAAGTTTTGCTTTTAATATTTAGCACCAGGATCATGGAATGGATCAACCAGGTGTGAACTAAATGAAGTCATCAGATTTAATCAGCTCATTAGTTAATGACTTGGGTCAAAAGTCAAGAAAAGGCTGATCAGTCCTTAATAATTGATTCTTTTAATAACGTTTTGTTGTTTTCCTTGTATAGATCTTTTACCTCCTTTGTTAGGTTTATTCCCAGGTATTTATATTTTCCTTCATACAGTCGTAAAGATGATTTTCTTAATTTCAAATTCACCATACTGATTTCCAGACAGACTATAATTTCACATCCCCACAAAGGTTTACAAGGGTTTTAATTTCCCTTCATCTTCTCTAACACTTGGTATTTTCTGTTTGATTTTTACAAATATATCAGCCATCATAATGGGGATGAGATACAATCTCATTTTAGTTTTGATCAAAACACTTTTACATTTATTTAAAAAATGTTCAGTTTAAACTCTGTATATCTGCAGCATAGCTTTTGATGGAAAATATATGTCTCCACAAATAATATACAGCAGGAACTCAGCTTAACTGAGCTGAGAATTTTACTTGTCAGCATCTTCCAGGAGGATTAATGTGACACATGTTCTGAGATTCTTTGTTGAGGATGACAATGTCTCAGATGGGGCTTAGGACAAATTCCATTCACTGTCTACCACTCATTCCTGTTCTAAACCAAGTCCTTGGACTTGGATTCTAAAGAAAAGGTAACATAGGTTTTTTTTTTTTTT